>NC_092864.1:24816633-24834859 GCF_032062135.1 Pyxicephalus adspersus | reverse complement strand
TCCCATGTCCCCTCTGTCACCTGCTCATTCTTCCTTCTGTTTCCGGTCTCTTCCTCCATTTTCTCCCCACTAATAGCATGGTTCTCTCCTCCCCAGTTTTTATCATTAGAGTTGACCAGCAGAGTTCATGAATTGATCTTACTTGCCCATTTCTAGCATGTGGAAAAAAGTCCTCTGATGGAACCATTGGGTGAATCCATTCATATTTACTGACAGATGTGACACCTTGATAGGTAGATGTGTGGTGTGTGAAAAGAAATAACCTGTATGATAAGATTTGTCAATTAATTTATCTAGCCCAGGGTACAAGATCAGTCCTGTAATCTGCCTAACACACATCACACACACACATATCACACACACACATCATACATCCCAAAGATTTTTATCCTGCACAGCTGACAATCCTCGGATTCAGCCAGATTTATGAAGTGTGACATTGTCTTCTCTCCTCAGCTATGGCATGATTTGTATTGTGTGAAATATTTCCCCGGGGATGGCAGACATATGAAGGTATTACACACGGATGCTCGGGGTGCCCGGATGCCACCTGTGGATGGGTATGTTATTTCTTTATGGTAGAGTTGTGGAGGTGATTTAGGAGGGCTTGGATGTAATGCACAGTGGTGGCTCTGTCCCGTCTGTTTTCCATTTATATTCACTATAATATGGGGGATACAAATCTATCAATAGACCATGTGAGCTCGTTGTGGGGGATTGCTCGTAGCAACAAGCTGTGGTTGTTTCCTTTCCTTGGGAAGTCAGTGAGCTCCCTGCTGCGTTCTACTCTGCATCCCCTAAATAAAGCTCCTGTTCTCTGTAGGTGCAGGTGAGGACCTGGACATGGATCAGGTGGCCAAGGATCCCCCATCTCTTCCCTGGCTGGCTCCAGGACCACCAATCACAGCCACCTGTCAGAGGAACAACAACAAAACTTTTCCTGGAGCCCTAATATGCAAAATGCCTCAACTTGGGCACTATATAAACACTGTGTAGGACCATTCTAGCCTCACCCTGTTGTATATTGTGTGTTGTGTGATGGGCGGTAGGAGTTGTATATTGTGCGATAGGCGGTCAGAGTTGTATAAATATTATATATATTGTTTTATGAGTCTGGGTTTCCTGATGTTGTATTCATTGTAATAATAATTGTATGGCAGGTGACAGGCGGACGGTGTTATGAATCGAGTGATCAGTTCCGGTGGTTCGAGCCCTCAGAGGAGGCGCTTAGTGCTGGGGATCCTCCTCCTTCTCCTGGTGGATGTTATCTGGGTGGCATCATCTGAACTGACATCGGTGGGTAATGTAAACTGCCACCATACCCAGTAATTGCCCAGATTTGTATGCTTCCATCATACCCAGTAATTGCCCAGTTTTGTAATCTGCCATCATACCCAGTAATTGCCCAGTTTTGTAATCTGCCACCATGCCCAGTAATTGCCCAGTTTTGTAATCTGCCACCATACCCAGTAATTGCCTAGTTTTGTAATCTGCCACCATGCCCAGTAATAATTGCCTAGTTTTGTAATCTGCCACCATGCCCAGTAATTGCCCAGTTTTGTAATCTGCCACCATACCCAGTAATTGCCCAGTATTGTAATCTGCCGCCATGCCCAGTAATTGCCCAGTATTGTAATCTGCCACCATGCCCAGTAATTGCCTAGTTTTGTAATCTGCCACCATGCTCAGTAGTAATTGCCTAGTTTTGTAATCTGCCACCATGCCCAGTAATAATTGCCTAGTTTTGTAATCTGCCACCATGCCTGGGCTGGGCCCACTATATACAAAAAACAAATCTATGTCACAAAGTAACATTTTGGAAGCCACAAGTAAGAAGTTCCGGAGTATATCTGCTGACAGTTGTGAGGCCACTACCAGAAGGTACCACCTTATTGTCATATATTCACCCAGCAGTGCAGGAATGATCCGCATGTCCTGTGATATCGCTATTTCTGTGAAATCTTTGCTCTTTGTCTTTTTCAGTACATATTTCAGGAGTTCAACAAACCTTTTTTTAGCACCTTTGCAAAGACTTCCATGTTTGTATTGTATCTTCTGGGCTTTATAGTGTGGCGGCCGTGGAGACAGCAATGTACAAAGCGGCTTCGCGGAAAGCGCACCACGCTGGTAAGTTTATTCTTCTCTCCTCATTCAGTAACCTAACAATCTGTGTGTCAGCAGCAAACACTGTGTTTGGCTTATTAGATTTTCTAACTTCCTTTGACTAGTTAGAAATTTGATTGGATGTTACCAGTGAGCTGTAGTCCACATAGATGATGGAGGTGACCGTAGAATCATTGCTGACAAGTCAGCATTTTTCATAGTTCCTCTATCATCACATGACACAAGCTGTGCTTCTACCCCGGGGTGTGTTTTAGCCCCCTTACCTCATCGTACTTGGAGAGCAGCAAAAACATAGTAGAGGGGGAAATGATGGGAATGATCGGCCTGGTGTCAGAAAATGTGGCTGTGTAAAGTGACTTGCAGGGTTAGAGGGGAGCGTTAAATATAAATCACTCACTTGTGTTGTGAAGAAAAAATGCCTTGTATGTTGCATGCCTCCAGTCAATATAGAAAGTCAATAATAACTAAATTAATAATATTACATAAATAGTAATTAGAGTTAGAACCAGAAACTTTAGAACTAAGAGCTGGCTGCACAGTCCTGATCACAGTGCACATGTGCAGCCACCAATCGGGGTATCACAGTGTATAAAGGTGTCCATAGATCTGAAGATCACAGCCACCAATCGAGGTATCATGGCGCATAGATGCTTGGTGAAGGTACTGATATTTATAAGCACTGATGATGTATACCAATGTCATATGTATGATTTTCTTCAGTTTGCAGATGCCGAAAGCTATTTTGCTGCATGTGCTTCAGACAGTGCCACAAGCCATACCCTGGTAAGAGTGCTGATTGGTTCAGCATTATCATTAACACGTTGACACCACATGTACATCACAAACCCTAAAGTTTGCAAACAGGGAGCAGACCTAAAAGTTTTTTCCAGCTGTACATCGGCCCCTGTATACCAGGTGTATACATTGAGGTCACTCCTGTATACCAGGTATATACTGAAGTCACTTTCCTTGTAAACCAAGAATATAAAGAGGTCATGTGCTCTAGAGACCAGGTGTATATATTGAGGTCACATCCCGTGTGGATTTTGTATAGGTATTACCAGGGTCTTCTAATGTAGCCTGTGACAGGTGAGTACTGACTTCTCTTCTACTAGAAGATTACGGTGACATTACATACTGCATAAAATTGTGTTGTATCTCTCTACTAAAATATAGACACTGAGCCTGATTTCTAAATATTCTCCAACAGTGGAGAAGATAGACTAATTAAACCTGGAATGGATCTGTTCCAGGATAGAAAGCCTCGGCCAATTAATACCAAGTTATTTTTTTTTTCCACCCATCCCAGGGTTTGCTGGATCACTCAGGTTCTCCAATAATAGTCTATCTTCCCCAGTCTTCGAGAGCTTTAATAAATCAGAACCATTGTATCAGATATTGCAAAATACAGTGGTGCCTAGCTGGTAACCCTCAGGGGCTGTTTGACATTCTCAATTTACACCTTATGTCCAGACGCATGAAGACTTTCCCCCTTTCAAATAAAATGGAGTTCAGGTATTTACAGTGAAACATATTTTAGACTTCCAACCTTTTGACAACAATTTGGTGAAGAGCTTTTTCTGTTCCAGCGTAATTGTACCCTTGTGTACAAAGCCAATATCCGAATGAAATAGTTTGGTGTAGGGAACTAAAATGCTGACCTCAGCAACTTTTTGTTGGATTTTAAAGAAAGCAAACTGTGAGTCCGATTTTCTCATCCAATATTGGTATCTGACCTCACAAACTCCCAAGGCTTCCCAGAGGAGCAGAGACTTTTATACCATGGCATGGAGGCTGCCATGGTCAGATGTACTCCGACTTTTGGTGTATTGAGGAATCAGATTTAGTTGTGTGCTTTTTATCTTTGTATATATATTTTCGACCTGAAGGGGACCTCTAAGACACCAGATTGTCAGTTCTGGTCTATGGCTTCCAGTGACTGCACACCATGACCCAAAATTCAGCTGATATTGGTCATATCATAATTATTTGTTTCTTGCAGAGTGAGCCGCTCTACGTTCCTGTCAAGTTTCATGACCTACAAAGTGAGAAGGTGTCTGTGTCAAAAAGTATGAGCGAGGAGAAAGGTAAGCTGTCTCCGTGTATACAGAATATATAAAATATATATATATGTGTGTGTGTGTGTATATTTTATATATATATATATATATATATATATATATATATATATATATATATATATTTGTAGAAGAGCCTGCTGGATAATTTGCTAGCTGTGGCTGGGTACCCCTGTCATAACCCTCCTAGAGTTCTAATTCTCTCCATATTTCCATGCAAAAATGTTACATTTTTTTTTTGCATGGAAATTTATTTTACTTTGTAGGCTATAATTCTTTGGCATAACTTACCTAAATATGTCCAATATTTAATAAATGTAATAATAATAAACTTTAAATTAAAAAAACACAAAAATCTGTTAAAAAATTAGTGAAACATATAATATAACTGAACTGTACAGAGGCATATATATTACATTTATATATATCATATCAAGTTTTCTTTGTATTGGACACAATACTGCTATTTTGTATTGAAACCAATACAAAATTATTTGAATTTCCTGCTGCTCCTCCCACCTGCACCGACGTCACCGTTAAACCCCGGAGATCGTCTCTCCATTTCGCATATGGAGATCGGAGTCACACTCGGGATTACCGCTAGGGGGGTTAAAGTGGCAGCATAACAGGACAAAAATTCAAGCTAAAGGTATCAATCCTGCTCCTTATTATTCTTACACCTCAACATAGAATAATGAGATCTTCCCAGGCTTACTTCGTTCTAGAAGAGATTAAGACAAATGGCCTGTAACTTTCATGCATGATCAGGAGTGGCAGTCATCCTTTATTAGGGGCCCCTGTCCCCATTACATGCAGTATTCTCCCCAAAAAGCTGTATGTAGTTGGATGGTGACCCTGATATTGTGACCCAACTTTGCAGTAACACCCCAAAAACAACCAGTTGCTTACTGGGAAGTGCTGGGTGGTGCACTTGGTTAAAAGGGCCTGGGGAGAACAGGTACATGGTTCTTTCAGAAAAGAATCGGCCCATCTGCATCTCATAGATCTTTATAATGCAGCTAAAAGAGGTTCACAGTTATGTAGTTACTTCCCGTAACTGGGATTGGTTTAAATTCTTATCAGTTCATTTTATCTTTGTCTCTAGCCATCAAGAAGCCACGTGTCAGGTTCAGTAATCTAATGGAGGTGCGGCAGCTCCCATCCAGTCAGGCCCTGGAGGCCAAATTATCCCGCATGGCACACCCACCACTCCGGGAAAATGAGTCCACTATAAGGACAAGTGGGAAATTTACCATCTGTCAGGTGGCCAAAATCAGCTTCTTCTTTTGTTTTGTGGTAAGTCCTCTACAGTGATAGATTATCACCCCTGAGTAGTAAGTGTTCCTGATATATGGCTAGTGATCATATTACAAATAGAAATGACGCCCAATATTTCATTGTCCACCCATTGTACTCATCCATACAGCGAAATCATGCCAGTATACCACCTGATTCTTGGCAGAAGCCAGTCTGACAGGACCAGTACCATAGCAGTACTCCTGATCCAGTCTTTGAAGACGAACAATCCTAGTGAGTGGTTTCTGCAGGCTAAGAGTGGGTCTTCAAAGTATTGTTTGTGTGCCTTTATTATGGGCTGCATGGGAAACATATTATGTTCAGGTTGGAAAACCCTTTTTTAATGTATTTTTTGAAAGTGCTCCTGTATGCCCAAAACTCCATTAATGCTCACCCCTCTGTCTTCAGCTCTCTTTCCCACATTTTCATTATTAGGTGATGTCACATGTCTGTCATCTTTTCATTCTGTAAATTTGTATCAATGTTTCAGCATTCTTTTTGCAGGGCAGCAACTGGGGCAAACCGCAGGCAAGATGCTGGTCAGCAGTGTTTCAGCAACACAAATGGCAATGGCTGGGACAGGACACCCACATCTTACCAATAACTTTGTGCAGTGTTTAGCACAAAGGCTTCTACTTCTGCAGTATAAAAGTACTAGAGGCTGGTCACCGAGCTTGGTGGGATCAGGGTATACACCTAATGATCAGGGATTAAATACTTATTGAATTAGATACTTAGGGTAGCACAACTATTCTGCAAATTTTATATCTGTTTGTCCATGAACGTAACAGCTTTTGATCCACTGACTGCAGAGGTTTTATCATCTCCTAGTTTCTCCAGTCCTTGATTTGAGCCCTTAAGAGGTTGCATCTCACTTCTGTTACTTCCAAACTAACTAGGAGCCATTTATTCTGATATCAGTACAGTTAGCATCAGTCTGTTAGGGATCACTGTGTGTTTTTTTTAATTTTTGGGTTGTTTAAATGCCTAAACTTCAAAAAGTTCCCCTTGAAACCCACTTTTCTAACTTTTTTTTCTGCAGATTTGGAAACTTTCTACCAAACTGCCCCTACCCCAATGTTTTTTAGCCTATTGTGCAAGTGGTCTATTCGCTCTGTGGCTACACAGATGCAGGGCGGGCATCGCCAGACTACACAGATGCCGGGCAGCCATCGCCAGGGGAAGCAGATGTCGGGCATCAGTGGGGGCTGCGGGCACCGCTGGAGGACGCCCGAGCATGTGCGGGCCACTTAAATCTTTAAAACTCCCTTGGAATTCTACCCCGAGTGTGGCTTGGGGTTACCAGTATTTGGTACTGAAAATTAACTCCAAGTCACGCTCGGGAATAATGCCAGGGAGGTTATTAATTCAGTAGAGGACACAGCAAATTCAACCTATAAGCAGTCAGAGGTGCTCCTTCTTTTTTTCCTGATGAGGTCTACCATTCATCCAATTCTGTTTGTGACTTTGCCTTGTCCGATCCTGGCAAAGTTCTTCAATAAAGTTTGAATTGTTCAGGTTCATTCCTGTTTTATAGAATGGGTGGAGCAGATGACACATTTTCAGCTGTGATAGTTTGTTACAAACTGTCCACCTCATTTCTCGGATGAATATTATGTTCTTTCTTCTGTGTAGGGCATTTTGGCATTAAGTGCTGGACTTTGTGTAAAAGAGCATTTTTGTATTATATAGTATTCAGCTGATAAAACCTACATACCAGACCACAAGCTTTCTATATCCTTTTCTGATACAAAGTTTCAATCTTCTCCAGCCCTTCCTGTATTCGCAAACAGACAAGCAGATCTCCATCAGGCCTTCTTGATGATCTGGATCAAGGCTTGGTTGCCCTGCTTCCTCTGGCAGAAAAGTTATAGGGCCTCCGGTTTAACAACTGACAGGTTTGGCTCCAAGCATAAGCGCAGCCTTGTAGGAATCTTCCAGGGGATTCCAAGGGTTCCATGATCTCTGGATGATTGCCATATGAATTGGCTTTAGAAAGAGGTTCCCTGAGACCTGTAAATTATTTAAAGGGTTTCTCTAGGGTAAAAAGATTGATGCTCTGATACTCTAAAGGGTCCTTACACCCTGATCTGTGCCTTTCCTCCATTGTAACATCTTTGTCTTTTGCTTCACTGGAATGAAGTAAGAGACATTTTGCATCCTTTGGATTTTCTGTTCCAATGACTGCTTTGCCATGCTGCTTTATGGCCTCTAGCTCTAATAGCTTTGTGACCCAAATTCTGAGGCACAGGGTCATGTTCCTAACTTGTAGAATTTATCAACTCAGAATTCTTACAAGGTAGATTTTACTACACATGGAAGGTATGCTTAATGCGGTATAAATCTCTGGGCTTTCACCCAAAATACAAATACTCTTTCCTACAGCTGATTCTGGACCAATGTCCATCCAGGGTAAAGTTTCTGTCCAGAGATCATTGGATTCTTTCTGATAATGCTGGTTCTGAATCTGGTTCTCTCGGTGCTTCTGAAAGTGCCATGTTAACCCACAAGAGACCTTCCTCAGCCACAAGGAGTTTTTTTTTTCTTGTAGCCATTTTGCAACTTAATTGTCCAAACTGGTGACCCAACCCTGCTAGAGACTTTTCCTGTTTTTTTGGATAGGGACAACATAGTGTTTCTTTCTTTTTTGTGCAATAGTTTTTGCTTTTCAACATAACCAGGAAGTACATTGTTATTCCACCCCTCTGTCTGTCTGGCTCTGTTGCAAAAGGAAATTTCCTTTTGGTGTGGTTGGGGATACAAGAGTCGGTCAGCTCCTGCATCCCAATTTGTAACCCTTGGTTACAAACCCTTGGTAACCCTTGGTAACCCCAAAAGTATGCAGCGTCTTCTCATTCTACCATAGACAGACCATCATCCAAGATAATGGCTAATATCTTCTGTGTCCTATTGACCTTCTGTTCTCAGATTCTGCCAGGTAGACCAAGGAGGACCTTACAGCCTTATCAACTGATTGGAAGGTCCTTTGGGTGACTCTTGCAGGTAGACCCTTGTTCTCTGTTGTTTTCCTTGGCCTGTTCATGCTTTTGGACTTCCAGAAGGTTAAAAAATTCTCATGTCCCATTAAGGACAGTAAAGGAAACTGAATTCTTTTTGTATTTGTTTTAAAATCCTTTTCTTGAAATCTTTAGAAGGTCATCCAAGGCCATCTTTTTGTTCTTGGTACTGCTTGTACATTTTCATTTTTCTTGGCTGGTCTACAGGTTTGTTTGTAAAACTCCTCCAGCTGGCAGTAAAACCTAAAACATATAACCCCCCACCCCCTCCATGACTCCTCTGTGTATGGTTCTTTGGCTCCTTTATATTTGTTACAGTTATTATGTGTATTGTGTATTGATTGTTTTAAAGTACTCCTCATACAAGGTATTTCCTCACTGGCCCAGGTGAATAATTGATAATAATCCCACACAACAATTTTTCAGCTGTATGAAGATGGTGTCTGCATTCTGTAAATTCCCACTGTTGTTTTTCCTGACACCAGGCCGACCAATTTCCCCTCTATATGCTACGCTCCAAGTGCGGGAGCAATTTCTAACTATGATGTGACTAAAGACAACAATTTGGAGAAAATCAACGTTTAGTAATTTCACTAACTGGGCATTATTCCTATAGCAGAGAAGCACTTCATATTCACCATTATCAGTGAAATGTTACCACAGTGTATTGTTTCATTACAATTTAACTTTATTATGAATTGTGACACTTTTGTTCCCCTATAATTAATTACCAGGTACACAAGTTATTCTTTTGACTCCACAGTCTTGTTGTGCAACATTTTGTGTGTGTTTTTCCTGCCTCACTATAGAGGAATTATTGGGCCCCATTTAATAAAGCTCTCCAAGGCTGGAGAGGATACACTTTCATCAGTGAAGCTGGGTGATCCAGCAATCCTGGAATGGATTTCGTCAAAATTTGGTTTGGGTTTGCTTGATCACCCAGGTTCACTGATGAATGTGTATCCTCTCCAGTCTTGGGGAGCTTTATTAATTCAGATCCATTGTGTGTCCCATTACACCATTCTGTCTCTCTTTATCTTCTAGTGGTTCTTAGCAAATTATTCCTACCAAGAAGCACTTTCTGATACACAGGTTGCTATTGTCAACATCATTTCCTCCACGTCAGGTCAGTTCATTTTCAAATCAACTGAAATGCATTATCTGTGTCCAGCAATGATTAATATTAATGGGAGAGTTGCCCAGCTGTACAGATAGGATTGCACGGACATTCTTGTATTGAGGATTGTATATACAGTATTTGATTGTTCAGATTTATTCTTCCAATTCAATTACACATAAAACTGCAATTTATGTAGGAAAACATAATTTAAAAAATATAAAACAGAAAAATAGTAATTGTGCATATGGTAACAATAGCTTATATAATAATAATAATAATATATATATATATATTTATTTATACACAATATGTTAGATATTACTTTTATCCAAAGTCTGGAGAGGATACACTTGCATCTGTGAAGCTGGGTAATCCAGCAAACCTGGAATGAATTTGCTAGCAAATGTTTTGAATCCTGGACCAGATTTATTCCAGATTTGCAGGATCTCCCAGCTTCACTGATGAATGTGTATCCTCTCCAGATTTGGAGAACATTATTAAATCAGACCCATTGTATGTAATCATTGCATGTGACTAATATATGTACTAATTGTATGTCCAAAAATGAAAGTACTATAAATTTACCATCTGTAGTTACCAAGAATGTGTTTTTGATCATTTCCCCAATGATTGTAAGTATATGTATGGTTTCTTGTACATAGAAAAGAAAACTGGAAACATGGTGGTAGATTGTCATCCACAACTTGGTTTGTATGAGATGTTAATCCATTTTGGATCTAATTGATTGACTCTGATTGATTGAATTTTTGAGTTTTTTTGGGTTATTGGAAGAGCATAAAATTTGGTTTAGGGTATATGAACTAAACCTCACTATACTCACAGGAATCTTTCTTCCTCCATTCTTTCCTGTCATTATTCCAATTTTGGCCATGTTGAATAGCTGGGCTGGGATGGAGCAGGTGCTCAGGAGTTCACTCGGGAAACGAGAGTCCCAGCAAGTGCAGGGGAAGCCGGGACTTCTGGGTATCTTGGCAACCAGAATTGAGAACATTTTCATCCTAATCCACAACGAAGCATTTATGACAAAACCTTATTACAACATCACAAAATGCCAGTAAATTGCCGGGTTTCAGTGAATAAATTAGTTTCAAACCTTTTTTAACATAACATTTCCAGGTTGAAACAAAGATTCAATAATTGCCAATATGACCATTAATAATATGAATTTTTTATGATAACTTCCATTTATACTGTAATACCTATCATATATATTCTCATTCATATCTACTAAGAAGAATTTCTGTAAATGTTTCATGTTTCTGCTGCAAATATCCTAATATTGAGTAAGGTAATTAAGATCCAGTATTTCACCAGTTATCATATGCACAATTACTACATTTCTGTTTTATATTTTACTAATAATGTTTTCCCCATAAATTGCTGACTTATATGTAACCTCATCATAATGGCAGGTCCCCTATCTATATGTGAATCCATAATCCCAGCAAGTAATTTGCTAGCAATTTTTTAAAATCTTGAACCAATTCCATTAAAGGAAACACTTTCCTTCAGAGAGGAAAGTGTTTCCTCCCCGGCCTTGGATAGCTTTAATAAATAGAACCTAATTTGAGAAAGGGAGAAGTTTGCTAATCAAATTCAATTGATTGAGGTGGGCCACATACCCTGATGTTAATCAATGCAAGAACGAAAATAAAGAAGAAAAGCCAGGGTATTTGTTTAATGTGGCAATGTATTTGAAAATTGCGTTCAAATTTATTCCTCATTTCCAGGAAAATACATATTTATAAAACAAAATTTGTATTGTTCAGCATACAAATACATATAAATAAGGTCAACCCACTTTGTTTTGAAACATGGGGGTTCTTTTTGACCTGGTAACTAGACACATCTCTGAATATGTTGAAGTAATTTTCCAATTTATGTCCACATTGCCACATTAAACAAATACCCTGGCTTTTTTTCTTTCTTTTCATTCTCAAATAGAACCCAATGTCGAAATGGTCTGCACTCCGCTACCAAGCCCCTAACCCAACATCAAATATAGGAATGTCTGGTTACTACTCCCTTCCTGTCCTATAGGTGGGTAGAGGGTTGGGTGGTGAATCCGGTAATGTGGCCATTTACATATTGACTTTTTTTTCACAGATTCCTGAAAGTAGTGTCAGGTTTTTCATTGTAGATGTCTTAAACAGTTTTTTTTTCACTCTTTAGGGTTGTTCACATTGGTTTTGGCGTCTGTCTTTCCAAGTAATAGTGGAGATCGCTTCACTCTTTCTAAATTATTGGCGGTTGTTTTGAGGTAAAGGAAAAGAAAATTTGTGGTCTCTGATTGATTGTCTTGGACACACAGCACAGTCTTTAGAATCCTTTGTGGTCTTTCAGTATTCTCCCTAGAAATATTTTCAAGCTGGGTGGGAAGAAGCTGTAGGTGGGTGGTAGCCCCCCAAAACACTCGGGTGTTTACTGAAAAGTGGCGGGTGATGCACCTGGCTAAAAGGAGCTGGGGGAGAACATTGTCCTTGTTATGAGTGGTTAGTTCCTGGAAGTCTGTGGTTTCACTCCAGATTTGTGGATCCATTCCAGATTTGCAGGATCTCCCAGCTTCACTGATGAATGTGTATCCTCTCCAGCTTTGGAGAGCTTTATTAACTCCGACCCATTGTATGTATTCATTGCATGTGACCATTATATGTACTAATTGTATGTCCAAGTATGAAAGTACTATAAATTTACCATCTATAGTTACCAAGATTGTGTCTTGGTAACCTGGGATGGATTTCTTTAAAGTCATTTGCTAGTGAATGTATTAAACCCCGGACCAGATCTTTTCCAGGTTTGCTGGATCACCCAGCTTTACTGATGAAAGTGTATCCTCTCCAGCCCAAAGTCATGAAATAAAATATCATCAGCAAACAGGAAAAGTTTGTTTTTCACATATTAGTTGTTTTTAGGCCTTGGAATGTATGGAATGTCCCATGTAAAGAGCCGAAGACTTAAAGGCTAGGACAAATAGGAGGGGGATACCCTTGGTGTGTGCCATGAGGAATGCCAAAACCCTCAAGAAAACAGAATATTTGACCCATATGTGAAAAAGTAGAGGGCCTCAAGCCATTTTAAACTATCAGGACAAAATCCCAACTAATAAATCTTGAATAGGATGAAGCCCTTCTTCAGGGCACCAAGAAGCTAAATTCATTGGGTGCCATACTTTGTGAATGTTGTCCTTAGCTTGATGTTGTGCTTGAAACCTACCTGATCCTGATGAACCAAGGTGCTCATATAAGCTGTGTAGGTCATCTTTTCTTTTATGGTCCATTGATGTACATTCTTCTCCTGAGGCACTCTTATAGCTCTCTGATAGTCTGTGTCACGTGTGGTTTTCTCATGGTTTATGTCATGCTGGAATAACTTATATATGAACTTTCCCTTTGCAGCATTGGTGGTGTGGTGCTTGTTAGCGTGTCTGGATCTGAGGCATCAAGGGGTAAAGATACCATAGGTAATAGTTTGGTTTCCATATTATTCATTGTTTATACTTTGCTAAACATTCTTGTTATTTATATAACATATATATAGAGCACGTAGAGGTCATATGCACATACAGGGGTGCTTGAAAGTTTGTGAACCCTTTCAAGTCATCTATCATTTTATATGAACCTAAAACATTTTCCTGCTTTTCTAAAGTTCTAAACGTAGATAAAGAAAACCTAGGTAAAGAAATGACACAAAAATTATTATATTTGAACATTTATGTATTGAAAAATATGACTGAAATATATATATAAATTTTATCCAGGATCGCAGCTACATCTCTGTTATTATATTATTAGAACTGCTGAAATCTCTATATACCTCTTGGGTACCCTGTATACTCCATGTACCTCTCTCCTCTCAGATTCCCTGTGTGTAATACATACTCCATATACCTCTCCCCTCTTAGGTTGCTTGTGGTCTGTGCTTGGTGCCTTTCTCTATGCTATCTACATTGTCATGATAAAGAGGAAGGTGGATCGGGAAGATAAGCTGGACATCCCTATGTTTTTTGGTAAGTTGTGTTCTTTATAATAACCTGACACATCCCCAACAGCCAATCGCATCCTCCCTTGTAATGATGGATAACGTGGGGGATAGCGCCCCTGATCTGGTCTCATATATGTATTGAGGGTGGCTCTGTCACATGACTTCTATTCTGTGTGATCAGTCTGAGTACATCTGCCCAGTTACATGTATGTGGCATGGCTCTGTCATATGACCTCTATTCTGTATGATCGGTCCATGTACATCTTGCCAGTTACATGTATAGGATGTCTAATCTTGCTTCTCTCACTGTGTCTGAGCTGATAATTTGCATCTTTTTGTGTTGCAGGTTTTGTGGGACTCTTTAATCTCCTCCTGCTGTGGCCTGGCTTCTTTCTACTCCATTATACAGAGTTGGAAGTCTTTGAATTTCCCAATAAACTGATGTGGATGTACCTGGTGATCAATGGCCTGGTGGGCACAGTGCTGTCAGAGTTTCTATGGCTCTGGTAAGTGTCTGCTAAAACTTCCCACAGAAAACTTTTATTAATCTGCCTTGGAAGAATAATAATTGGCATCTGATTGGCTGCTGAGGGTGACACACCACCTGCCTGCTGTTGATTGCCGTGGAGGAGAAGTAGACATTTTCCTGTCACTTGTAGTTTTCCATTGATTGTTGTCAGGATGGGGATTAATTATTTGAGCACTGCAATGACATGATGCATATTGGAGCTTTCCACTAATCTGGTGCCATGAGCAGATCTGATTCAGTTTCCGGAGTTACACTGAGAATGCACCGCCCTCCCTTCAAAACCTAAATATTGGAATGCAGCATTGCTTAGCCACTATTATATATACAATGATGTAACATGCCTTCTATATTCTTCCAAAATAAAGTTTTATGGCTTCTAAGTAATCACCAGCAATGAAAGTATGCTGCATCTTAACACATTTTTATTCACCTAAAGCCTTGGTCACGCTCTACTTCCGTCTTCTGTTTAGTGGGAGGAGGAGGGGGGGTCTTCAAGTGTTCGTGCCACTGTCTGCTACACGGTAATCTGCAGGAACCTTCAGGTAAAGTGGCAGGAACCTTCAGGGAATGGCGCAGAAATCTTTAAGGAAAGGCGCAGGAATCTGTAGTTAAATGAATCTTCAGGGAATGGCACAGGAATCTTCAGGGAAAGGAATCTTCAGAGAATGGTGCAGGAATCTTCAGGGAAAGGCGCAAAAACCTTCAGGGAAAATGCAGGAATGCACCTGTGTTGTCTGCAGTGGGTGATTAGTGCATGTCTGCAAGACTGCGGTGAAAACCTTGGCCATTAAGGGAAAAGCTACACCAGACAGCACTAGAGAAAACTGCAATGAGGAAATACAGAATTCCAGACTGCAAACATCAGCTGCATCATTACGCATGCGCTTCATGCAGTCCTGGAACCATTAGCAGGGCACTGGAACCAGGCAGGTTAGGGCATTCCTCCAACCTCGAATCCACAAGCTCCACTAAAAGCCTGGCTGAGAGGCTGCAAATGAGTTGCAGTTAAAGAATTATATAGTGGAATTTAGGCTTCCAGATAGGTGGCATCCTAGATGAATGGCGGTCTCTCACATGCAGGGAATAGGAGGGGCTCTCTGGGTCTGGCCTGCCTGTCTAATCCTTCTGTAGGAAAATCCAGAGACAAAGATGTGCTGTGTCCATCCAATGATACATAGAAAAAGAGTTGCTATGTTGCTGATGATGTACTGTGTCCTAGCTGCTAGATGGTAACAAACACCCAGTGTTACCAATACTATCTGTGCCTCACCAAGATTCTGCACTGGGGTTCAGCTAGAACATTATATGGCCTGTAATAGGTGCATCGTGTGCCATGGCCAGTCTACATGTCCTGTAATTGGTGTATTGTGTGCCATGGCCGGTCTACATGGTCTGTGCTGTGTTCTTGTGTTACAGGGGCTGTTTCCTGACTTCATCTCTGATTGGCACACTGGCTCTGAGTCTTACCATCCCCCTCTCCATCATCGCTGATATATGCATGCAGAAGGTATGGTCTGTATACAATGATAACATTGATAACATATCTGCCCTCCAGCCTCCCCTTCATATCTGCCCTCCGGCCTCCCCACTCATTTTATCTGCCCTCCGGCCTCCCCACTCATTGTATCTGCCCTCCGGCCTCCCCACTCTCCCCTGAACTAGTGGTATTTTCTTTGAATTTATTGTACCATGTGATCTTCTCACAATGTGCTCTAGAAGCCCGCAGCAAGTCGTTTGGAGCCCTGATTTCCTGAAGCCTGATGGTCACTGACCCATATCTTTCATTGACCTGCTGTATTTATTCTGATAGCTGTGTACAATGCCCCCACCAGCCAGAATCTCTGTGTTGTTTAGCAAAGCACAGAGACCAAGTGATCCCATCACTCAAGCTAAAATAGTTTCTGGTAGAGAAAGAAAAGAAGTAGAGAAGGAGCCAATGAGGGCAAAACATAATCAGAATAAATCTCAGCTCTGCCGGCCTCCCTTCTTCCCATGATGCACCCCGGTGCTGTCTCTTTCTCAGCTGCTTCAGAAAGTATTCAAACCCCCAGATGCTATAATTTAAATTCTTTTTTTTTTCTCATTATTCAGCAACTCATAATGACAAAGTGAACTTAGAATTTTAGACAATTTAGTAAATTTAGCAAAAATAAAAAAATTAAATTTAACATTTTCTAGTATTCAGAGATTTTTTAACAACACTGAAATTTAGCTCAGCAGCCTCCCATTTCTCCTGATTGCTGCTGAGATGTTTCTGCCCCGTGATTGGAGTCCACCTGTGGTAAGTTGATTGGTGTCCTCCTGTGGTAGATTGATTGGTGCCCCTTGTGGTAAATTGATTGAACATATTTTTTGGGAAGGTGCCACCTCCCTATAGAAGGCCTCATAGCTGACATAGCTGAGTAAAACCCCAGCATGTTACAAGAATATTACAAAGCTCAGATCTGGGGAAAGCTACACAACATTTCTTATGCATTGATGGTTCAAGAGTACAGTGGCCTCCATAATCCGCAAATGGAAGAAGTTTGGCACAACCAGGACCAAGACCGACCAAACTGAGCAATCTAGGGAGAAGGGCCTTCGTGAGGGAAGTGACCGAGAACCCAATGGTTACTAGGACTGAACTCCAGAGATCCTGTGTGGGGATGGGACTGAGTTCTGCAAGGACAACCTTAACTGCAGCCCCGCACTGATCTGGGATTTATGGGGTAGTGGTTAATGGAAGCTTCTCCTCAGTGCAAAACGTATGAAAGCCTGCATGGAGTTTGTAAAAAAGCACCTGAAGGACTCCTAGACTAGAAGGAGATTCTCTGGTCTTATGACATGAAGATTTGAATTTTCTGGCCTCAATTCTAAATGGTATATCATGCTGTGGAAGTGTTTTTCAACAGCAGGGACTGGGAGACTGGCTAGGGTTGAGGGGAAGCTCAATGGAACAAAGTACAGAAATCTCGTTCATGTAGACCTCGAACTGGGCCGAAGGTTCCAACATGACAATGACCCACACGTCGAGGACAACATGGGATTATGGACAACTCTGTCAGTGTCCTGGAGGTGCACAGCCAGAGCCCTGAACCTGATAGAAGATCTCTGGAGAGACCTGAAAATGGCTGCCAATCAACAATTCCCATCCATTCAAGAAGAATGGCAATAAATCCCCCAATGCAATGGTACAAAGCTACAGCCCTAGGACTGTAATGGGTACCAAAGGGGCTTCAACTAAGTAAAGAGTTTGAATACTTATGGGAAGAGGGGATTTCAGATTTACAATACATTTCCAAAATTGTCTAAAAATCTGTGTTCACTTTATGGGGTGCAAATTTAATGAGAAAAAGAAGAATGGAAAATGTATCATCTTCTGCAACATAGGAAAAGTGAAAATAATGAAGGTGAATACTTTATGAATCTGATGTATGTTACCCAGCAGGCCATCCACAGGATAAAAATAATTATATGTAATGGACTTCACAATAATGGAAACCAATCCAAGTTCAATATCAGACTTAATTGAATATACCTCATATTTGGGATCTTTTAGGCATGATTCACTTTTTTTGGATTATCCTTAATTTGTATTACAACAAGCTCTGGGTATATACCAGACTGGCCTTGGGCACCCATGATGTGTCACTGGTTCTCCCCCTTGTACTAACCACTGTCCTCTGTGAACACCCCACAAGTGCTGCCATTGGGGGTGCCCTGACCCATCGTCCAGTCACCACAATTTGGTCCACAGACTCCTACTGTTTACTTGCTGTCATATGTACCCCCTCCTTCCTTGTCAGGGGCTATTGTAAGTTCATCAATGTTATCATTTCACCTGTCAAGTGGTTTTAGCTGGTTATAGCTGCATGAACAGAGGGTTTACCATGTATAAGGGGGTATATACCATGTATAAGGGGGAGTATTCCAACAATAATGGGTGGGTATACCATGTATAGGGGGTATATACTATCTATAAGGGGGTGTATACCGTGTTTAGGGGGTGTAATGTATAAGGGGGTGTATACCATGTATAATGGGTGGGTATATCATGTATGAGGGGGTGTATACCATGTAT
>NC_092864.1:24814571-24816628 GCF_032062135.1 Pyxicephalus adspersus | reverse complement strand
GGTGGGTATATCATGTATGAGGGGGTGTATACCATGTATGAGGGGGTGTATACCATGTATAGGGGGTGTAAACCATGTATAATAGGTGGGTATATCATGTATGAGGGGGTGTATACCATGTATAATGGGTGGGTATATCATGTATGAGGGGGTGTATACCATGTATAGAGGGTGTATACCATGTATAATGGGTGTATATAATAATTGACCATTGAACCAGGTCATCCATTTCCATTGATTGAGGTGATTGGTGTATTTAGCTGGTGCTTTGATATTTGATGGAAGTATTATATTCCTAGGTGTTACTGTGTATTAGACCTATTCCTCGCTGCAGTATTTTCTGTTGCATTTCAGCCATGGTTTGTCATGTTTCAGGTGAGCTTTTCCTGGGTGTTCTTTGCCGGAGCTCTTCCAGTCTTCATCTCATTTTTTATTGTGACTTTGCTCTGCCATTATAATAACTGGGATCCGGTCATGGTGGGCGTGCGAAGGATTTTTGCCTTTATTTGCAGGAAGCATCGGACAGCAAGGTACGTCTTTGTATCTGTGATTTGTTTATAGCAGACAAATGAGACTTGTTAATCAGCTGATTATTTCTTTCTTGGGTATGGATTTCAGGACATCAGAGGACACTGAACAGACTCAGAGCCTCATCCCACTCCATGGCATCTGCCTGGAGGATGAGGCAGGCAGCTGCTCATAGATGGAGGTAAGTGTTATCACAGCAGCTGTATACACACAACAAATGATGGAAGTTATAAAAGCATGCATCGCTTCATCTCTAAATATGACATTGTCTTGTTGCTGATTTGATGATCTTCTGCTCTCCTGTAGCTGAGCATTGTCCTTTCTTGACGGAGTGACAATCTTTGAGGATATTCCTATCCAGGACTGTGTAATGCTGCATTCCCACCATCCGCCTGCCTTATTGAGCCAATCGCCAGCTGCTGACTTTGGGAATCCGGGGACACATTTACATACCTCTGAAAAAGACATAACATATGGGGCTGGCCATGCTAACATTGGATTCCAAGTGTCCCTGGAGGAATATCTACACACCTACAAACCCGAAATCTGTATAAAACAGACATTGTTTGCACTGAGCCAGATGTTACTTTTATCCTATGTGTTTCCAGTCCCGGAGGTTTCTGTACCTTTCAATATGTTTGTATTACCCCTTTCCATGACAGTGTGTTGGGAAGTTTCTCTTTGTATGTGTGTCATGCTCTGTATTTTCCAGCTTGGAGTTTGCAATAGAACTGTGTGTCATGAGAAGTGTATGTGTGATACCAAATCTGTGGGGAATGGAGAGTGGGATGGGGTACCATATTGTATACTCTGAATAACACTCCCCCCCCCCTCCATCACTGAATGAAGGCAGCAATGTGAGATATTGCAATGATTGTCTTCCATGTGTACATAGGACACCAGTGTTTTTAACTTTTCATTTCAATTTTTTTATGGGGGGGGGGGGGAAGGGTTACTATCATTTGCCCAAAAACTTAACTAAAAAAAATACTGTAGACAAACCCAGGTTTACCCTTCTATTACCAGCATGGTTGTAAAAAAACATCTCATCAGCTCTGCTATGTGAAATACTAACCAAATGATTTTTTCCTAACCTATAACTATTTTTCATTTTATTCAAAACTATTCTCTACATTACTACTAGAACTGGCCACTTAAATGCAGCTATCTGTGGTAGGCCATCCTGCAAATGACCCTCAGGCACGGGGTCCAGCATGTTTTCCACATTCCGTTCTGATATCAAGTTAGCTGCCCAGTACTTTCCAGGTCCAGAGCTGTTGGGTGTGTCTCTGCTCTTTTCCTGTCTCTTAAAACTTGCATAGTGAGTGAGCTGATCAGGCCAAGCTTTGGTCCGTACCTAATAGTTTGGTTGGTGGATACCCTACTAGTTTCCACTGCAGAATTATTAAAACTGTAACATTTACTGTGTGTCATGCGGTGAGCTCGGCCTTGTGTGGACGGAGTGTGCGCGGTGAGCTCGGCCTTGTGTGGACGGAGTGTGCGCGGTGAGCTCGGCCTTGTGTGGACGG
>NC_092864.1:24813379-24814330 GCF_032062135.1 Pyxicephalus adspersus | reverse complement strand
TGTGTGTTACACAACATGCAAAGAGGTTCCCATATCCTGGCCACAGCCCATCTGCCTCCATAACATGCTGCTATGATGAACTTTGGCTCAAATATTTTCATCTGATGTTGTTAATGAGCAATTTGTGAGTCTGGGCCGGATTCCACAAGTTGCAAATGGTTAATGTAAAACAACTAATCAAATTACAATCTTGTTGGTGGTTTGGCCTGCAGTCACCTTGCTGCCAGTATTGTATTGTTCCAGCGAGACCCGTCTCATTTGCACTAAACAATCTTCACACTGACACGTTTCAGTCACCATAAAGCAATTCTCGTATGGTGTACTATTTCTCTTTTGTCAGAAATGGTGAGATGGAGGCTGCACTAATAAGGTAACACTAGCACTAGTAAGGTAAGGCTCTCTTCCTCTGGGGAATAACAAGGCTGCCACCGAGAATATTTCCAATACAAAGTCTGTACAGCCTTTTCCTATACCTAGTTCTATGTATTGATGACAGGAGTTCCTGAACAATCTTAGGTGGGTGCTCATAGGCTGCTGGCTGCTTTGGCTGGAGCTGAAGGATGTTTAGATTGCTTTTTATGGATCTTCCCAATTCCTAAGAACACTACAAACCTTTCAGATGGCATGGTGTCTCTGATAACAGCAGCATGGGTCACACCAGTTGCCTTCTAATCTCAGGATGATTTAATTATGTTTTATGTGAATTATTATTGTATCAAATAAATATTATTGTTTGTGAATATTTGTTGACATTTCTTTTTATGTATGAGATGATAGAATTGTTACTTCTGTTGTTTACCATCAAGCACCATGAGAAAAGGCCTTCGGGATGTAAAGCAAGCGCCATCTGTATTTCTTTTTCTTCCATTGAGGGCCATGGAAGTTTTGTACCTTTTGGGTTACACTGTTGCATACAGGAGAATTGGACTCCTATGGGATAACCCCCCCCCC
>NC_092864.1:24740675-24812541 GCF_032062135.1 Pyxicephalus adspersus | reverse complement strand
TTGATCGTCCATGGTCTGAGCATGCGTGATGAACGAACGTTCCTGCGGTGCACGTAACTTCCTGTATCGTTCAAACGATCGCATCTATTGTGTGTACAATATCTAGGAACGCAGATATCGTGCAGGATCGTTCGTCGTTCGTTTACCAACGATAATAATTGGAAGTGTGTACGTAGCTTAAGTTGTGTTATGTCAGTAGATTTCTCATCAGTGTCCTCCCTAGCTTCGCTCTTTTGGGACTCCTGTTGTAGTGGAGCCAGTAGGGGCCATAGTCTGTATGATATGATTGTATGATTCTGACTCACTCCATTCTTGATAAGTTTAGGGTGAGGTTTGTGGTACTCCTTTAAATACAGAAACAACCTATTAGCCTTTTTAGCCTTTTGAAAATACCTCCTATATATTTACTGGACATTTTACCATTTGTTAAGTAATTTGGTAAACTGTGGCCTGATGACATTGTGGTTCCAGCTGTGGCTTAACTTTACAGTCCACAGTGGTGGTAATAATGTTCCTGTATTAATGACCTCTTTCCCACTTTTTCTGACATTTGATCTCAAAAGTTGGATTGTAGGTCTTATGGTTGATTTTTTTCTTTGCCCTAACTATCCCAGGGGTTGGTGCTTTGTCAGCCTGGAAAGTCTTCTGCTCCGGAACTGTGCTTGTGTCTCTACTTTGCTAGAGGATGGTAAGAATAGACCTAAGAGGTCCATTACAGGGTCCATTTTGGGGTGTTTTTCCTCTTCCTAGGCCCCATCACTAGTAGTTTTTGCAATATTCTATTTCATAAAGGTTTTTTGGTAGATTCACTTCTGCCACTTCTATGTTTGATCTGCCAGTCATCTAATACAGAGCATGTTTATATTTGCTTGTTCTTCTTGTCCATCCTTATGCTTAGTTTGCTTAGTTAGTTCTAACATTCCACACTACTTGGTACATATTTTGACCTCTTTTGATGCTAGATTTGGATCATGCATGCAGCCTGTGTATAGTGAAATAAATAAAAAAGATCAAAATCTGAATTATTCCCTATTTAATATCCTACAAGAGTGGGCTTTATATCAATGCCAAAAAGTTACAGAAGTTGCATACAGACCAAACAAAGACAAACATGACAGAAAGCCCCCTCCCTCTTCTATCCTAGTCATCTTCTGCACCCAAGGATCAGAGGGGAAATAGGGGGGATTACCACAATCAGCATTCAGTCCCTATGAATATGGTCAATTGTTGAACTTCCAACTTTATACTGAACTGTCTGTCATCTCCCTTCAATCAGATTTGACAGCAGTGTGTATCCTATTTCAGTTTCCGTTAGTACATTTGCGCCAATATTGGGAAGTAATAAAACACTGATGGCTGTTGGTTCTTATCCTATATTTCAGACATATTCCATCATTAGGAGGAACATGGGCATAGTGAAAGGAGAGTAAAAGGATGAGGGTAGTAGTGATGGGGGTAAAAGTAATTGGGTAATAATAATGGGGAGTAGCAGTAGGTAACAAGCAGAACTGGTTTCTGAATCATCACAGAGTGCAAAAGTACAGAAATTTTCCTTGTCTTTACAACCAAAAACACTGAGGATTTTATACAGTAAATGACCCAGCAAGGTTTATTTCGCCATCTCCTTTTTGAGCTAAAGCTATCATTTTGTAGGACGACCCCTCAATGACTACCTGAGTGCTATGCGGCCTAATTGTCAGATTATTCAAGTCACCGATTGCCTGAGCTCAAAGGTTTGATATAACAATACACAAAAGCTAACGGGAATTTGTTGTGACCTAGAAAGCTATTTGTTCTCTGCAAAGACATGAAAATGCCAATCAAGAGGGATAAATCTTTACATTTTAGGTACAGTGACACAAATCGTCATATGAAGTCTATTCTAGCTTGATCTTCTTTCTAACTTCTGAGCCGTAACTGACCCCTTATTTTTCTGTAATACTATAAGCTATAAATTGATAGATTTGCATCTTTTCCATGATCTTGAGACATCGGAAAACAGCTCTGGAAGCACGGAGATAAATCCGAGCAACACCTTTCCCTCCTATTGAATCCAGGGCTGAACAATTTAGCAATCATTTTGTAGTTACTTATGATGCTGGTGTATTGCATATAAGGTTTGTCCAAAATGATTTATTAGTAAAAGTCCTTAAATGTATGTGAAGAACTAACAAGGGCCATTTGGCTTCAGGTGCAGCAGCTTCTCCTATTTTAGGGTGACAACAAAAGCTGGAGGAATGCTGACTACAATGGCAGCCAATAATATTGTCGTTGTGACTCCTCGCACGGCCTCTCTGAATGTTTGCAGTAAGGCAGCAGGCGGCTCTGACAGACACAAATCAAATTTCACCTACAATTAGACCTAATCATTCCATGGTCTGATTTGAACTATCGGCGCGCCTTGATAATAAACATTGTGCTTTTCCGTGAAGCAAATCATAGTTCAGCTGGTGAATGTCTCAGCTGAAAATGAACAGCAAAAGTAATACTCCAGTGAAAGCTTTTCTGTTAGTCACTTTAAATGTATTAATAAAACCCAGACCATAATATCAATCTTTTACTATGTCAGCCTAATTCCTAGATGTGTTATCTCTAGATCATAAGCAGAGAATATAGATGAAGTCAAAACCAAATGTAGATGGGAGAAAATCACACCTTTTAAAAAGGTCACTGAGACAGTCCCGAGACTGAGACAGAGGAGCTGACACTCTAATGTCCCCCCCACAGTCACACACTATTATTATACATTTATATAGATTTGACATATACTTCAGTGCTGTACAGAGAACATTGATCCATTCCTACCAGTCTCTGTACAGAGGAGGTGACACTCTAATGACCCCTAATATTGTACATTTATATAGCTGTGACATATACCAAAGTGCTTTACAGAGAACACTGAGCTAGTCCTATCAGTCTTTGTACAGAAGCCGATACTCTGATGTCCCCACACAGTCACACCCTATTACCATACGTTTATATAGCTGTGACATATACAGCAGTGCTGTACAGAGAACACCAAGCCAGTCCCATCAGTTTCTGCACAGGGGAAGGTGTGAGTTCTGGAGGAAAGATTGAAGTTCCCAGCCCAGGAGAAATGGAGGTGCTGGGGAAGGCTCAGCTGATGGCTCCCATGCTTTGAGCTTGGTTTCAGTGGATCCAAGTGCAGCAGGTGAAGGCCCTCAGGATAAACCACTGATCACCCAATCTGCTTTATCATCAGTTACGTCTTGTTATATTCGTGTTGAAGATGATATTTGTCATGTGGGGGGAGTTTCATGCGAATGAGGACAGGGCATAGAAAATTGTGTTATGTGCTCAGAAAAACCAAAGGCAAATAAAAAGTGACATTCTTCTGGTTGGCAGAGTTGTTTGCTATACACATGATGTCCAGGTGCCAGGACTTTCACTGTGATGACATCTGGATTGTGTTATCAGTATTATTATAAAGCTGATAGGTAAGTCTTCATGTCTGCATTTACAGATATAGAACACTGCTAAGGATTTTTTGTGGAGTAATGATCAATCATATTACACCCTACCTTGGTTCTCTTCTTTAATTCAGCCATTACAGATGGCACGAAAACAGACTCTGCAATAAGATAAAAAAGCTTTTATTGGCCAACAAAAAAAGAATGAATAAATCAACAGATCATTTTAAATATACATTTTTGTGTGTGACTGATACATACTTATGTTAGCAGTTTTATAAAGTGTTAAAGAATATTATGTGAGCATCATCAGCACTAGAATTAAAGTGGAAGGAAAAAAAAAAAAAAAAACTCACTCTCTTTTACTTCTGTAGATCTCTCGATCCCTGCATAGGTTTCCTTGATTGGGTCCCGCATCGTCCAGTTATTCACCTTTGTCGTGGCATGGAGGAAGCGGCAGGCGCTGCCACCTTCTTTATTGTCTTTCGGCTTCTGCCTACATCACCTGATCTATGAGATCGGGTACCTGCTGTAAATGGGAAAAAAGTGCTGACCGTACTGCGCAGGTGTGAGATCGGAATTTTTTTCTTCCCATTAAAGAAAAAGCAGCCAGAGGCCTCCTGGGATGCTTGCGTGGGTATCCCAGGAGGCTCTGCTTTCCCATTACCCCTGTTGTAAAGTACAAATTTTTTGGCATGGTGTGACAGATTTGGTCTCACATGTATCTTTATTTTCGATTACTCCTATAATCCATGTGTGTTTGATGGGCCTGGTTGAGTAAATGATGACTACTGTGGTGGCGAGAACTCTATTGTCAATTTCGTTTTATTATGCTAGGTTGCTTGTTATCCTCCTTTAGAAGATCTTCTTTCCCTCTGACCCTGTTTTCCTGGAAGCCTTTAATTACCTTTTCTTGGCACTTGTATAAGGCAATGTAAGGTTCTGGTTCAGCATTTCAGTAGAAATGCAGTAGTTCAGTACTCACCAGGCACCAATTCCCCATTTTACCTCTTCACCTATAGCAACCCTACGCTCAGCCCTGAGAGGACAGGTGCGCCATACCAGCACATGGTTACCTCAAGGAATTTGGTTTGCAAAGATTGGCATCTGGGGAGAACTAACAGAGGACCTGGGCCCACAAGAGCAGAACAAGGGAAACAGGAAGGTGTTCCACAGATACGGGTACCGGAGAATCCAGCAGAGGCAATGCCAGAGACAGAATCAAGGGTTATACACAAGTAGTCAGTCCACCCAACAAGGTATCCAAGGGATAAGAAGTCCAGCCAGCAAACAATCACAGGTCCAGAAAACAAGGCAAGGTCAGCAACAGGTAGTCAAACAGAATATCACACAACCAGCATATTAGAATAGCTAAACACTACAATGGTTGGCTAGTGCCTGAGAGCTGATGGTTTGACATGTTTGGCATCTCTTTGCTCTGACAGTCATATCTTTTTAAAACTTAAACTATTTCTAAGCTTTATTAAAAAAAGATTTTTGTGTGCAATAAAATTATTTGAACTAATTCATTTAAACGGAGTGTCTTTTTTTCACTGAAACTAAAGGTAAATAATCTGCTATACAAATATTATGAGACATATCAATATTTTCATTTGGAAATTTGTATTTCAAAAATGAAAGACATCACTTCAGGAAAGTTAATGAATACAGAGCCCTATACAATTGTTTTTATATAGCACCCTAGAGTTCAGTTTGAATAAATAAGACAATACACAAGAATGCATTTGTATGCACTTTATTGTTTGATATGTAGCCTATTTCACGTCATGTGTCATAACTGACAAATAGTCCTTTAGTTTAATCATCTGGCCAAAAATGAAAGTCAGTGGAGCAAAATGTCTCCCATTCTGTGCCACACTTTCAGCCAAACGATTACAAGCCTGCCCACCACGACAAGGTGTACTCTTCAGGGGCAGGGCCAACTCTAATCTACACTCCGCTACCCTACTCGATGCTAGTCATCGCTCTTCTTATGTTGTATGTGCGTCTGTATTATACCTTATCTAATAACTAGGTGTGTGTGTATGTATGTATGTAGTTGTGTTTGTGTGTGTATGAGTGTATAGACATGCATGTATGTGTATATATGGCTATATTGTAATGTCATATCACAGTGTGCCATGCAGAGCCAATGGTGTTTGGCTGATCCATGCTGACAGCTTCAGTACTGACCAATGATGGCAAGGATAAGCCATTCCCCACTGGTTTCTACCTGCTAACAGCCCATACTGCTAGAGACAATGAACCTGATTTATTAAAGCTCTCCAAGGCTGGAGAGAATACACTTTCATCAGTGAAGCTGGGTGATCCAGCAAATCTGAATTGGATCTGCTCCAGGATTGAAAACATTTGCTAACGAATAGCAAATGACAAACCTATTCCCGGTTTGCTGGATCACAAAATCACGGATCATGAAAGTCTATATCCTCTCCAGCCTTGGGAGAGCTGTATTAAATCAGGTCCAATGCCTTCTATGGCTATATATTGCACGGTCCGTCATGCAGAGCCATGAATATTGTTCATTGAGATGCAAGCAGAGCCAATCAGGTATCACTGATTGCTGAAATCATTGGTTAATTGTTTTTTACAGAGAATAGCCTTTGCTGCCAACAAATAGTTGTTGATTGTATAGTGCCACCTTGGGATGGCCTTAATATAAGATCACTTACAATGCTAAGGATATTGAGTGGTTTCTGTTGTATTTTTGAGAAGCAATTTTCACCTAATACTAAAATCTTGTATCCTATTAAGACCCCGCTGCTTTGTGTTTTTTCACTTACATTTTTTTATCTACTTTTTTTTATTATTTAGATTTTTTAAAGGCTGCTATTTACCCCCATACACCCTACGTGTTTTGCTCATCGGAGCAGAGGCAGAGACTACTGGGGTTCACGGAAGCTTAACATCAAGTGGAAAGGAACACTAAACTTGCTGACCAATCAGTGCAATGAGAGTGTTTTATAACCACTCACACTGCCCTGATTGGTTACAAGTTTATTGAGTTTTTTCTCTTCCCCTGTCATATGATGACGTTACTCTCCATCACCATCACTGTCTGTTTATAAAAAGTGAGGAGGTCAGCACAGCTCCAGATCTCACACGTGAATGGGGTCATTGGGCTCCACAGAGTGGCAACACAGATTAAGTTAAAGAGGTGCCAACACAGATGAGGGTGAAAACTGGCTCTACGGGATGAGGAGGATGTTGATTATACTGCCCAGGGGTGTGATATTGTGGTGGAGTGTGAGGGTCTAATCTGTGCCTTGTGAAGGGGGCCTGATGTGTAGTAACATCTCTAACATCAGCAGCTTCCAATCACAGAAGACAGCACACTCACTAATTAATTAGGTAGTTGTTGGTGGAGAAGAAAGCCAAGGGTGGATGCTAAGGCAATATGCCACACACAAGATGGCTGCTTCCATACATATAATGAATGTTTTATATTTTATGGATGTAAGCAGACACAGCCTATTGCAGTTATGTGAGAATAGATATCTAATAATAAGTGTTGGAGTTTAAGTCTGCTTGAAGCTAAGTCTACTGTTATGAACGAAGGTGTGGACCCACTGTGCCGCTGGCCAGGTAAACTCTAGAGGGGCGTAACTAAGCAGCCACCCGGTCTTCACTAGAGCCTCTGATGGTGAGGATAGGCTTGGGCTGCAGGGTAGCTACCAGGTGCCACTCCAGAACAATCCCCAGGCCAGTGGCAGCTGACCACAGGAGTCAAGACCAGGGTGCAGACAAGCAGAGTCCAAAAACGTAGTCCGAGATCAGGGTCAGGCAGCAAACAAGCAAGGTCCAAAAGCGTAGTCCGAGATCAGGGTCAGGCAGCAAACAAGCAAGGTCCAAAAGCGTAGTCCGAGGTCAGGGTCAGGCAGCAAACAAGCAAGGTCCAAAAACGTAGCAAGGTCCGGTACACAGGAAAGCAGTCAGATAAATCACTAAACACAGGGTAATGCTGGTAAGCCAGAGATTGCTCAGGCAACTTCCTGTAATAGGAGGTGCCTTTAAATCCCTGCAGGGCATCAGCCATAGGCTGTGGAAAACAGAGAGCGTGTGTGTGTTACCTCAGAGACACACCCACGCCAGCTCACAAACAGAGCAAGTCTCAGCATGGAGGAAACACTGATATGGAACATAGGTAGTGTTACCTGAGAGATAGAACCCGGCGCCCATGCCTGCGATTAGGAGCAGCGGCGCCGGCACGACCTGCAGTGCTAACATCTACATTGTAATATATATGGTATGCAGGCAATGTATGTGGCAGACAAGAGGTAGATTAGGAAATAAAACCCTTAATAAGCCCAAGAATGCCCCCAAAAAACTCATAAATGCTTCAAAACCGCCACAAATGCCTATACAGGTTGTCCCCGAGTTAAGGAGATCCAACATACGGACGCCTCCTAAATACGAATGGCAGATCGGAGGCTTGAAGGGGGGAGAGGGTGATTTGCATGACTTGCAGAAGAAATCTTTTGCTAACACAGCTGAGGTTGTTGTGATCTTAGGGGGGTGAGCTTTCTGCAGCCTCTTGTAACCCTTTAATGACCAAAACAAACTCTCCGAGTGAGGATTTTATACATTAACTGACACCACGCTGCCTAATAATCTGTTGAGACAAACATCTTTCCTAATTGCATTTAATAAAATAATGTACCTGTTCCAACTTACATACAAAATCAACTTGAAAACAAACCTACAGTCCCTATCTCGTATGTAACCCGGGGACTACCTGTAAATGCCCTATTCATTTAAATGTGATAATTTGAATCAATTCTAGGTATTGTCAAGCATTTTTTGGGCATGTCAGAACATATTAACTTTTTCCAAATGCTGCAGAATGTGTTTTCCTTAAAGCTTATCAAATTAAAGCTCTAGTGTCAACTGGCTAATTAGAATAAATGGGAATTTCAAACTTGGCCATTAAACATTGTGTTCAAATGCCGGAGAAATAGTCAGTGTAGTCTAAACATTCTTTTGTTGTTCAATTGGCACATTATCATTATTGTATGTTCTTCTTTCTATGTTTGATTTGGTATTTAGTGATTTGTCTGTATCTATGAAATATAATTTATACAAGACAGCATACATGTAACACAGCCTATCACAAGATTCAGATGACTTGCTTTACCAGACCAGAACATGAAATATTACTAGATAGAGGTTTAGTACGGCACAACCAGGGACCCTAGGACATGAACGTATATGGAATTCCTCCCATAGGATGGTGACTGCATAGTGCCAGGGCCAGCACCACTTAGTAGAGCTAGTTGTATGAAACCAGGCAGGTAACATTCTGTCTAATTTACTAATGTATGGTGGTAAGAACTGGCAACCAAGGCAAATAGCCCGATTATAACAGTGGTTCCCTAAAAAGAGTTTTAAGGCCCTTAGGGGAAAAAATAGAGAAATGTTTGAATAGGATATAAATGATGATTGCTGTGATGGGTTTGGCATTGAATATGGACAAGGAGAAGGTCTTAATACACACCTGGAATGACAAAGCCCCTTTGACATCAACACAGCAAGGTAAGTCTCCCATTCATTCTGTACATTGCATATGCTTATATAAGTTTTCCGGGGCTGAGAAATAACATTAAACTAAGAAGAAACCCCTAAACCTAATACAGGCTCCACACATACACAAGGCCCTGGCTGAATTTGAACCTCTGTTATTACAATGCTTCTAATAAATAAAGGTTATACAGTATGTCTGTTATCAGAGGCAGCTTGTCACCCTATTTCTCTCTAACCTTTCTTTTTTTTCTCATTACAGATTGTACGTGTACGCTATGCAGTTCCTCCATTCAAGGGGCCACATTTATCTGTAAGCGTACATTTGAATGTATTTACTGCTCTTCATTTTATTCATTTGGTTAGTCTTAGTGGTGGGATTTTTTTTGTGCCTATTAGGAGGACAATGTCAGAGGCAGGGGACATGTGAAAAGTGTTGTAACCATTTCCAACATGTCCTTGCAATGACAGGTTGTACATTGTTATCTACCTTATTTAATTAGCTGATAAGTGTTTAGTTAGCTAATAATATTGAAATAGTTCATTGCTGGTCATAGCAATGCAAGTTTTCATTTCAGACATCTGGCCCTTCCTTAATTTTCAAATACTTGTAGAAATGGGTCTGAGCAATGTGACCTTTTTTACAGATATGACCTATGCATGCTATGGATGGTTTCATCTTACTTATAGCAAGTGTCTGCATGATCTGATTTTATCTCTGTGTTTTTGTTTCTACATCTCTCTGATCTTTAAGGAATAGCATTATTTATGAAGCCTAGAAATCATAAAAAGTGTGAGATGTATAAGCTGGACAAATCTCCAAATAAATATTAAAGTGGACTTGTCACTAAATTTTTTACAATATATATATATTTATTTATATAAAAACTGAATGGGAAACCTGCAGCCTGGCATACATATGTCAAATATATCAGGAGGTTGCGGGTCTCTCCTAATCACCTAACTCAATCTAATACTAAATCTTGAATAGATTTAGAAAAGCTTTTCAGATCACATTAAATCAGTTCACATTTGGATCACTCATACACAGCACACAGTCAGATCACATTTGTGTAGTGTGCAGATATCACACAGACATCTTTACTGAAAACTTTGCATGGTATATAAATAAATATGAATGAAAATATAAGGGCCTGTTCAGACGTGCGGTAAAATTTTTAACGCATTTTTAACGCTACAAAACATCTGTAAAAAAAAGATTAGAACGAATGAGTTTGTTCATTGTGCAGGTGGCAGGAGGCGGCAGCGTTATTATGCGGTGGTCCAGACTCTCCTTGTAGCTTCTGTGAGCGGCGAAAGAGGTTACAACTGCTTAAAAATGTCTGTACAGATGTTCTAGAGCAGTTTCCAGACGTTTTTGACGCCTATAAAGTGACAGGGTTTTAAAAAAAAATTCCATGCCCCATTTTTGTGCTTTAGGTAGCCCATTCAAACAAATGCTCCTTCGGCCACACAAATGTGAATCCAGCTTTACACATTCTGTATACACTCTTACTTGTATATGGAAATATAATCATTCCTTTTTATACAGTTGTGCATTAATATGTGACTAAATATTATGCTGTACCCACAACACTCATCTGCTGATTTATTCACATACACTAAATATCTATTATGTACACTATTTGATGTATTAGCTATTCCTACAGTATCTTGAAATGACTGTATAATTTACCATTCATTTATTGTTTAATAGTCTGTAAAATATAGTTGTGTTCCACTTAATTTATCAATATGTATGCTCTCATTTACGCTTGATGTTAACTTTGGAATACATGTTAAGTTATCTCAAATATACAGACCACACAGTCCGTATACAATAATGCACCCATGAAGAAGCCTAATCGTGGCGAAACGCGTTGGGACATATACGAATAATACGCTTACTCTCCTCTCTCTTTTGTTAGAGTATCATTGTATAGTATCTGATATCCCAGTTCTGTGAAATTTAATAAAACTAGGGATGATTCAATTGATGTATACAGATAATTATGTATGAACTGTAAGCACATCAATACATAATTAATTTCAAACAACCTTAAAGCCTCAAAATTCTTTCTTTCTCTATTGTGTTTTAACATACTATTCCTTTAAGAGGTTGGCTCCTACTTAGAAATACCTTAGGCAAGAGAAGACCCATTTATTTATTTATTGAGCAAGAGTTAAGTCAAAGGACGTATATTAGAGCCTCTGGTGCAAAGAGACGCACCTTAGCTAATATCCAAGCAACCATTACAGTACACCTGAAGAGGAAAGAAGCTATTGTTTTGTTTTTCCTACAGCTGCTCATGTTTATTCATCTGTATTTATCTGGTAAATTACTTTTTGTTCGTTTTTACTGCATAGCAGAGTATACCAATGTACAATTATTCAGTTGTCTAGAACTGAAAAGCTTGCTAGCCAAGCCTCATTTTTATCTCTAGCGAAACAAGCCTAGACAAGTTTTCATCTTCTGTTTTTTCACTTTCACTTTTATTCCTTTTGTTTCTGGTGGCATATCCGCATGTTGGTATTCTGTCTGGGATTAACTTTGTTTTTCCCTTCTATATCCGTATTACATCTTAGCCTGACAGTATGTGGACGTGTAAGTACCTTTTGGCACTTTATTTGTCTTTATTTATGCACAGCCACTTTTTTAACAGCCTCATTATTGTTATTTGTTTTTTTTTTTTTTGGGGGGGGGGGGTATAATGTCCAGTTTTTAGCCCTTCTCTGACTGCCTCTCACATTTACACGGAAATTACGCTGATCTGCTGCATTTATGCACCATATTGTACCCTAAACATATCTTCTTCATGAAAGACTGCATTTTATCACATTAACTATAACGCAGTATTTATATAGCACTGACATATAATTAAGCACTGTACAAAGTCTATAGTCATGTCACTAGCTGTCCCTCAGAGAGGCTCACAATCTAATGTCTCTACCTAAATCACATGTCTTTAGTACAAACTAAGGGGAAGCCAATTAACCTAACTGCATGTTTGGGAGGAAACCGGAGTACCCGGAAGAAACCCACACAAACACAGGGAGAATCTGCAAACTCCATGCGGACAGTGTCCTGGCCGAGACTTCAACCTGGGACCTAGTGCTGCAAAGGCAACCATGCAGCCCATTCACTATGCCTAATTTGTCCATACATAGCAACTTATTATGTTTATTATTATTTGTATGTTACATACTGATGATGGGTTGTTATATTACATTTTTAAATAGGTTGTTTATGCTCTTTCTATGAACACCCTTTATTGCAAAATGTGTACAAGATAATTTATAATATCATTGGAACATTTTGTTTGAATTGCTCATTGATGTACAAATGAATTGGTGGTTCATTGTTAAGAGCACATGGATTACTATGTGCTAGCAAATAAAGCTTTTGTTTTTAATGGATTTTATTGGATCATGATATAATAAAATAATTTTTTATATATTTTTTTGGATATGGATTTTCTTTCAAGTACTAATATAGTTCTGATCATTTTTGTATATATTAATTTACAGCTGGTCATGTTTGTTACAAGCTATTTGCTAAAGAACATTATGTGGACTCTGCAAGTGATGACTGTGTTCTTGCTGCTTTTCTACATTGCTTCAGGTGAGTTAAACCTGTGTAAATAATCTTCATATGTCTGTTTTATATGAAATAGAATTTTGGAATTTTCTTCCATTTTAAGAAAATCTAAAGCGCATTTATAGGCAACTAGACTGTGTTCCTTTCTTGAAAATACACCATGATTGTTGATGTTTCATCAAATTCCTATTGTGTGTTTCCTCCCCCACCTACTAGATTGTAAGCTCCTCAGGGCAGGGTCTTCTCCTCCTCCTGGGTCACTGTCTCTATCTGTCTGTCATTTGCAACCACTATTTAATGTACAGCACTGCGTAATATATTAGCGCTATATATTAATAATATTAAAAATTATTACAATTTGTTGACCTAGCTCCCAATTATCCCTGATTTGGAGGAAGTGTCCTCCTTTTTGGAGGGATTTATACTTTTTAATATACTGTTTAACCATTATAAATGTATTTTTTTTCTTTTAAACCGTGTTATTCTTTTGCATTGACTCTTTCAGTCAGCCTCTAAATTATACGTTTTGTTATTTCAGGCTAATTTACTTGTTGGAATACTTGTTGGTTTGGCCAATCATTTTTATTCATTTTTAACGGTCCATAAAATGGGGGCATGGCAGCAGTCATTTGCATATCTTGAGTTAAAAAGAGTCCCTCTTCTATATATCAAAAAGTCAAGTGAGCATTGTTGGTCTACATGTTGTATTACTTTCCATAACTTTTAGAACCCACTCAATTTCCTGCTTTGTATGCTTGATGTCCATTTGTTCTGATAAAGACAGGCATTGAAGGAAGCGAGGAGAGGAGCAGAGGGGAAAGACCTGCATGGCTTGGGGGACAAGGAGCAGCCAGGAAAAGGTATAGGGGTTGTTTTGGGGGGATAGAACAGTCAGGCCTGGGATTGGTAGGTGGGCAGAGGTGGGGGTGTGGTTAAGGTGTTTTAAGGTTCAGGAGGGCAGGGTGTGGCAATTCACTTTTTTGAAATTTTAGAGGAAAAGTTCCCACCCCCCCAAGGTACTTGGTGTGGCAGTTGGGGTCCTTGAGGGGTAGTTACATTTGTTGGTGGTGTTATCAATGGGTTTGAGGAGATTCACCTTTGGTGTGGAGTTTCCAGAATAATGAGAAGAGGAGTTGAGGTGAATTGAAGTTGGAGTTGGGCTGTGAGCAATGCTGATATCATTCCCGAGCTGGGTTTTAAGTCATCTGGGAGCAAAATATCCATGTGACACATGTCCCAAGGGGTAGTGTGGGCCTTCAAGGACTGGCAACCAGAGAAGTGTTACTGGTATTGCTTTGGGCATTATAAAAGGAGTTTATGGTCGGCGGCCTACTAGGGCTGGGAGAAGGACAACGCTGGAGGGGCGCACCAGCCTAAACCGCGGACCACGTCTCCCTAGGACATCTCAGGCTCAGGGCAATGGGCGGGTTGTCTCTGGAAACCACCCACCCTCTCTCCCATGGCAGGTTCTCCTCTCTCCCATGGCAGGCTCAGACCTGCGATGGTAGAGTGAGCTGGTTCTGGTATCATGATGTCACCCTGGGGGAAGTTTCTTCCTCTTTGAGTGACACACGACTCCCTGCACATGCGCGGTCCGGAGTCTGTGCATTGCACAGGTCCCCAGCGTGCAAAACTTACTACACTTTGGTACCATTACTGAACTGCTCAAAGCCCAGAATAATATTGAAACATATACTAACAATTGAAATTCAATGCCTTATTCACATGTATGTGTAATCACAGTAAGTGCAGTTGAGTTGGAGTTTTCAGAACATGGAAGTGAGTCTGCCACTTCCATAGACTTGCAACCATATTAGCAATCATTTAAAACAAGTAGAAAGTGTTCTAAAGACAGAAGATGATCCATAATCCTTTATGACAAGGAACAAAAACACTGCAGCAGCTTACCGAAGCATTTCAGCATATGCTTATGCAGTGCTCAACCCAGAATTTTTTTTATCCCGGGTGGGAAGAAATTGTAGGCGGGTGGCAGCCCCTGTATTGTGACCAAACTCTTTAGTAACCACCCAAAAACAGCCGGGTGGGTGCTGAAAAGTGCCGGGTGGTGTGCCCAGCTAAAAGGGCCTGGGGAGAACCCTGCTTATGAATAAATGTCATTACCTCCTAACTACTTTCAGGGGCAAATGGGTTAAAACTGGGCAACCAGGAGCAGTTAACCACAAGATTGTCAGGTGCCAATGTTTAAGTGATGACTCCTATAGCCTGGTTATTTATATTCCTGAATTTACTGTAAACTGTAAGAAAATTGTTCCATGTTATAATAAAGATGCACAATGTTAATCTTTATTTATTAGGTATTGCAGGTAAACATCAGACACTTACCGGCCTTACGGAACACCACATTGAAATGTCTATTCAACAGAAGTGGTCATTGCCAATGTCAAGCGTTGTTTGGCATTTGAAAACCAACAGGAAAAAAATTAAGATAGTGGAATATGAAAATAATACATTGACTTTTCATCATCCACAATTTAAAAACCGTCTTCAGCTATCCAACAATGCAACACAATTGCATATCAGAAAGCTAAGGATGGAGGACAGTGGTAACTACATGTGCACAGTTACACTGAAGAACCATGAAATGCACGAGACATCTTTTAAACTTGTGGTATATGGTACGTACTCTTATTAGCTTATAGTTTTAAATGTTCATTGTTTTTTAATTCCTACTCCAAACTTAAATAAGGATTTTCATCAGTCAGTACACTGAACAAAAAAAGATTTCTCTATAAAGTGTCATGGAAGCCCCCTGTAATAATGTTTATTTGTTTTAAATAAAATATTATATAATATATATATGTAACTTTAGCTTTTAGTATTAACTTTATGTCTTGGATACTGCACTGCAAGGAAACACCCATAAAATAAACTTTTAATGATTTAAAAATACATAAAATTCTATACATTTCAATTCAATACATCTTTTTTTTCAGATCCTGTTCCTGTCCCAACTCTAATAACTGAATTGAGTAAAGGAACCAGTGACCGGTATTTTGTGACTCTTCGTTGCTCTGTCCCAACCAACCTACCACCGGTGTTGTATATGTGGAAATACGGATACAAAGATTCAGATTATCAGTTATCTTCAAACACTGAAGACACAATCCAGGTATCGCTTCAGCCAGAGTCCGGGGACATGGAGGTCATCTGTATAGTACATAACCCTGCTGACCAGAAAAACAGCTCTGTATATCTGCACCATGATGGCTTGTTTAATGAACATTCCATATCTTTTAAGACAGGTAAGACATATCATAGGGAAGTGGTTCAAGGGCTTCTAACCCTGAAGGAAAAACATTGTGCAAAATACTTACCATTGACAGGCAATATAATTATGTGGGTAAAAAATCCAACATCAGTATAAATATATATGACGTGTAGATTTAGAGCAGTGTTTCCCTAGGGTTCCTCCAGAGGTTGCTTCAGAAATTAACAATTTGTGCCTCTCATGTCATTTTAAGTGGCACCAGTGATCTTTTTTTGTTGTGTGGGTAACATTCTTCCTACTGGCCAGCAAAGTAAGAGGAATGCTTTCTAGTGACCACCATACTGTGTGCTATGAATATAGTAATTATAGAAGGGGTTCCCTGAAGACCTCTAAATTACTTCAAGGGTTCCCCCATGGTTGAGAAAAACTGATTTAGAATGACAGCATGGCTACCAGTGTTGTATTGATGAGGTTAATAATATCAGTTGTTCTTTTTTCTTTTATTTTAAATAGTAGTAGATTATATTTTATTATTTTTATTATAGTAATATTGTCATTTTATATTCCCCATCCCTCAATAAAAGTGGAAATACATTTTGATGTCTGCATGCTTTCTTGAGTCAGATGTAATGTATAATTCTGCCCCTGGGGTGCAGGGTCATTGCCAAATCTCTGCGTGTAGACCACTGCTTCCGCACAGCAAGCAAAGGTCCTTGTTGGACTTAGTAAAAAAAGTGATTTGTATAAAACATAAGGGTAATCTTTGTTGCACAGGCAGTTGTTGGTCCTCTGTGTCACCAGCCCACTTGACTGGGACAGTTACAGGGTGCAGAGTCTAGAGAAGTTATCGCCAACTGGTGGTCTGCGAGAAAATTTTGGTGGTCTGCTGCTCTGACCGGTGCTCCCCCCAGCGCAGTCAGAGGAACCACCCCACTGGGAGGGCGCACTGGCCAGAGCTGCAGACCATGTCTCCCGTACGGATTGCAGGCTCAGGGCAGTGAGCGGCTTGTGTCTCTGGACAGGCTTAGACTTGCGATGAGAGAGTGGGTGGGTTCTAACATCATGACGTCACTATGGGGGAAGTGTCTTCCCCTTTGAGTGACACATGGCCCCCCACGCATGTGCGGGCTGGAGCCCGTAAGTTTAGTCCGTAGGTTTGAAAAGGTTGGCGACCACTGGTCTAGAGCACTAGCCTCCGGTTTCACCAGCATACCCCACAAAGGGTGATGGACATTAGGGAGTGATGCCCAGGTTGTAGCCCCTATATGCACACTGTTAGCTTCTGACTGGGTAGTACCAATGCACAGTACAACAGCAAAATTCAGAAGAGTAGTCAGACAAGCCAAGGTCAGAGCAGGTAGCAATCAAGAGTAGTCAGGTCAGAGCCAGGGTCAGGTTCAGGTAATGCACCCATCTGACTAGCAGGTGATAGACCCCACCAACAGAGGGAGTGCTGAAGCTGATGCAGCTCAGGTGATGTCCTCACTTCTGCCAATAGATTGATCGCATCCGCTGAATATCCTGGTTCTCTGGGATAAAGGAGCAGCTGTCGGGGTATCACATGGTTCCAGCCAGGAAGCAAACAGTGAATGGGCAACATTGCTGCTGGCTGGAGAGGAGTGAAAGGTGGGTGACACAGAGGAGGGCACAGATTCCATGGTTCTGCAGCCATCTGTAACACTTTGTCTCATGAAATCAGCCATCAAAGGCTCGCTGAGCAGTGCTAAAGATTGATCCTCCATGAGTGGATGCCTGAAGATTTTTAACACAAAGGTCAGTTTGGCCATCTGGTAGTATTTCCTGCCCAAACCTGTTTAGTTTTTCTGCAGTCCCCCTGGAGGGTGCAGAGATCCATGATAACAATCCCAAGCCTGGGAAAATCATGGACTTCACAAATGATGGATCAGCAATGTAATTTGCTCTGGGCAAAGTTTAAAGATTGAAAACCCTGGCTTGTGTGGTTGTGAGAGGATGAATGTTTGTGTGATAGTGCTAGACCCCTTTCTTTTCCTTCCCCTTACTATGTCTCCTTTACTATCTTTCCCTTTTTGTATATAAAACATATATATATCCTAACCCTAATAGATTGATCCATTGGTCCTTAAATATATATTAGTAGTAAATATTTTACAATACTAATTAAATAATATTGCTTTCTCCTAATATATTTTCTTTTTTCTTCAGACATGCTTCTGTATATATATATTTCGATTACAAGCATTGGCTTCATGGTGCTAATTGTAATATGCAGATTAAGAGGTAACTATTTATCTCACTTGCAAATAAATGTATTTAGTTGTGTCTGACAATAATACAACCAGAAAATGACTAAGGCAGAATGGGTACCTAGGCCTCCACCATTTTGGAGGCCACCATGGCCACCTTATTAGACACAAGCTACATACAGGCAGGTGCACATCTTTGACCAGTTGCATTTTCCACCCAGTTTACTGCAAGAGCCTAAAGAATATAGCTGTGCCCCTTGGGGATCCTCTGGACTACAGTCTACAGCCTAGGTTTTGTTGATGAACTGGTTCTGCAAACATTTCTTGCAGTATTCTGCCATAATGCTTTTTAGGTTTGAGCATTTACATTATAAAACAAAGATTAAAGAGTACAAATAAGTATAGAGCTGCTCAGTTTGGTCCAGTTCTCATGTGCTAAATACTTCCTTAGACTCAAGACCAGATTTCCCTATAGGCCTAGGCTGGTTCACAATTGGCCACACATTGTGCTACTGGAAGTCAGTAATACAAGTTCCCAACTTATTGCTTTTGCCCACAGTTTGCCCACAACTTTATTATTGCCTCCTCCACATCAGGGGTGTCCATCTCCAGTCCTCAGGGGTTGCACATGAGAGAATTTTCATAACCAAAGTCAGTTATTGAGTCCTCTACCTTATCATACTAAAAATGTGTGGGGATCCTGGGTCTTGAGAACTGGAGATGAACACTTCTCCCCTACATCACATTAGACTGTCTTATGTTTTTTATATATCAGAAAAGTTTAATGAAAGAAAAAACATAAAGAATACAGTTACAAGTAAAAGTTACAAGTTGTTCAGTCCTTAAAGAGACGAGAAAGGGGATAAGAAAGGTGCAAAATGTTTATTAAATATTATATGATGTAAGTATTCTGTGTTTTATTGAGATATCTCTATACGTTAGCATAGCTTTCAGAATAGATCTGGTTTCTAAGCAATACCTGAGTATAATTCTGTACAGTTCAGTTTGAAAGCCCCAACTTAAGCCAAACGCAATCTAACACTGAAGATATACAGCTATAAGGCTGCCCATCCTTCCATTAATTAAGACCAGGGGTGGATGAGAGAGGCTTTTTAACATCACGGGTAATTGGCACACTTACTGTTTCTTGGTCTTCAACTAATCCATGTATACTGAATTGTTTTTTCACACACAGCACTGACTCAAGTGGTGCAGAACATTAAGAACTTTTCCCAAAAAGAAAAAAAGAGGAAACAGTCAGACACAGTGGTTTAAGAAGTGGAGAAGACAGAATTGGGAATGATTTTATATTGTGTAGCTGCAACTTTCTACACTTAATTATGGTGAATTTCTCTTCATCATTTGACTCTATCAAATCTCCTGTAAGTCACAGAAAAAACAAATTACCACTTTGCCAGCCCACAATGAGCAGCAGCTATGTTGATCAACTAAAATATGCAGAATGTTGAAACAGATTTTAGTTGTTTCTGTTAAGTTTAACTGCAACCACAGAAGACCACATAAGACCACATAAGAGTTACAGAGGCCCAGTCATAATAAAGAGATGCTCGTGTAAAAAGAAAAAAAAACTATGGCTGCAAACAAACTAAAATAGGTTCAAAAAGAACCAATATTGGGTAGGTTTTCCATTTGCTCTCAAAACAGCCATAATTCTTCATGGCCTGGATTCTTCTTTCCACTAACATTTTATATGGATATGACTACATAACAAAATTATTCAATTTTTTCAGCTGTACATTAATGCTGTTAATCTACCACAACCCAAAGATGTTCTATTGGGTTTAGATCCACTGACTGGCCCACTATCAATGCACATCTGCAGAAATCAACAAGCATCAGACCAGACTACATTTATCCAGGACATCCAAGAGGATTCTCCTCTCAAAGATCCTATAAGTGTGCCAATAAATGTAAAAACGATATAATAATGAACTTAGGCAAAAAAAACTGAGCAGAGGATAAAAAGAACCCCACTAATGATGCATCAAGATTTGTCTTGTTGATCATAAAGCTATGGAACCTCCCAAAGTCCTTCTGCAAAAGGCTTCAGACAAAGAAAATCCCAAGATAACTATGTACATACACTTTATACACGTAGGCTGTCTGTACCTCTAATTGTAGGATTGGTTGTCCTCATTTCTATAGTTTAAAAAAAATAGGAGTATGTACAACCTAGGGGCTTATTCAATGTATTGAACCTCTTATGGGAAGACACTTTAATTTGACCATATGGCAACAATGTTTTTATTCCAATGATCTGTTCTATCTAAATGTTTTTCCCTGTTGCGTTATTTTATATTTAACTTCATAAATATGTACTTTTTGTACAATTCAAAATGTTGGTATTCCATATTATCTTACTGGGTGTCTTTTTGAATATATGTGTATATATAGCACATGTCTATTTTTACTTATTTTGATATAAAATACGTTTTTATAAATGTGAGACCATAAAATATGCTTGATGGACATAAAAATATTTAGAATTGAAAAAAACTAGTAGTGCCTTTTTTTTTGGAGATCAACGTGAACCCAAGTTGAATTGTCATACATAATATAGACCCTAATATAAACCATTCTCTGGGTGTCTCAGACAACTTGAGCTCTTTTCTAAAGCTTTTATATCTCTTCACTCTCCTGAGGTCACCTGTGTAGAGTTTAGAATTTGACATCTGACCATTAAGAGGCACCACCTATTTGGAGATAAATAAAAGTCATATTACCATTTTTGTTATAAAGATTCATAAATTTTGATATAATTTTTATATACTATAGTATACATACATATATAGTATATATATATATAGTATAAGTGTTTTGACACCTACTTTTTTTATTTCCATTTTTGTGAGATCATCAAACTAGATAAGGCTAACCAAGAGATCAAGAGTAACAAAGGGTACGCAGAGTTTGGATTCCTCTTTTGGTCAGTTATTGTGTTTATGTTAACCCCTTCACAGGGATAAAAGTAGAACCCCTGAAGTTGCCATATGGCAAAAAGCAATGAATTACAAATTTATTTAATATATATTTAGTTATAGTAAATTAAATGAAATGTCAAAGTGTATCTATTTTAAATAAAGTAGTAGTCAGTAATAGTCAGACAGTTTAAAAAGTCCTTGCCCCCGTTTTTCTAGGTGACTATTGTGTTCTCTAACAATTTCCTGCACACGTGGACGTACGAGTTCAGGGGCACAATAAAACACATGTGGTGGTCATGTCCAAAAGAGCAAAGCTTCTGGTCGTAAATATTTAAAATGATTTCCACAGTACTGCAGATTGACATACCCGAGTTCACCTGAGGGGGCTTTGTTTAGTAAATTAGATCTAGTCCTACCCAAACCAGCCCAGAAAATGTCTAACCTTATCCTATTGTCCGCTCGTATAACACCTGCCAAGACATGGAAATCGAATGTAATCTTCCTAGATCCACTTTTTGCAAAACTGGATTGGGTTATGGTGAACAACAGGTTAACGCATACTCAACAACACCCTAGATAAATTTGACTGAATCTGTGAACCTGGATGACTTATAGGTCCTCATGGGTGGAAAACTCATCTCATTACCGACAACTTGTGGTGTGAATTTCCTCCCCTCCATTCTGTGTCCCTTAGTCCTATCCTAATATTAATGACACTAGGCCTGTAGGGTCCAAACACTTACTGCATAGCAATCTGTGGTGATTTCCGATATGGCCCCAGAAGTTTGAAACAGGATATAACTGTCATTTAATGGAGTTTGTATGGTCAATGTTTTACAAAATGTCAACTATCTTTTTGTTCTTTTCCATTGAAAAGAAGATTGTAAGCCAAATGAGGTCTGGTTATATGACAAACAATTGTACTGTGAAATGTTTCTTATGTTAAAAACGTTTGAAACACATAATAAATGTTGGAATGCAAATCCAAAGCTAATTTTAAAGGCCATGTCTCATTGGTCACTTGATTTTTGATGACACCTTGCCAAATTTAGAATGATCAACCTCAGTGTTGCAGAACTTTGATAATTGGCAAAGAAGCAACAACAGATCACCAATCTGCTCAACACAAGAACTTCATAGGAGCAGGTAAAAAATAATATTAACTTGCTGGTCTGACATGGGCGTAAGTGCTTAAATGGGTACCCCATGTGACCAGGTGAATTGTTTCCCAAAACACATTCATTTTAGTTATTCTGCTGATTACATGGGAATCATTATGGCAACTGCCATTCAAACCATTCAAATTATCCTTCTCATAGGATCAATTGGGATCTTTTACAACACACACAAATATAGGACAAAAATTGATTAAAACTACAATTTTTTTTTGTATACATAATATGACAATGATGTCATAAACATACATACAGATTGACAATCAAAAATCCAGCTATCAATAAACCAGTTTTCAGGCATAAATTTCCTATCGCATTTTCAATACAGGGACTGCAGGACACTGTTTGGCAACTAATGTTTTTATGGCGCTGTTCTGCAGAAACAGCTGTTAGGTCTTGCTTGCTAAACTAAATACACGTTGAGACGTCCCTGCTGCCTGCTGCCTGGAACTGTGCCAGATGTCTGCGGTGCTGCGAGAGGAAGGCTGGCCTGTGTGCGGAGGTAAGTATAACTTTCAAAAAAATCCAGACTTTTTAAAAATCTGGCACTCCTGATGTCCGGAGGTTGCTGGATTTTTGATTGTCAAATTGTAATACAATTTTGAACATATAACACATGTATGTATCATATCAAACTCTCCCTCAGGCTATGGGTAATTATTTAGTATTAACTCCTTATAACACAAATTGTATCCACTCTTTTTCTTTTCCCAAAGCCTGAAAAGATATTTATTCGATGCAATTCACAGTATCAAAAGACTGTTTTTTCAAGGAAGTATAGCAGCAACCAGCATTTCTTTATCAAAAAGATACATTAAATGAGACATAAAAAAAATAATAAAAAATATTTTATCTTACTATAATGTATCAAGGCTTATGCAATATGGTCTACTTACAAATAACTTTTTTAATAATGTGCCAATAACAATGTACAGCCATCATAATGTTGTAATTAAATTGAAGCATTTTATACTCGCTTTGTTAGGGAAAAATTTTTGCTTGCACTTGGGGATCTTCCTATGGGACATTTTGTAGAGCAGTGGTTGGTCAAACTATGACCTTTATATAAAATAAAAAAATCAATCAATCAAAGGTGATCATTTCAAATATTGTCTTAATTTAAACTCAGTTGTGTGCCTGCCAAAAGAAATAATTCATTCTCTCATGTAGATGACACTTTATCAATGAACTGAGTATATTATTAAACCATTTCTATGGGTATTCGCAACATTACCAACTCCTTCCATCACCTACAATCAAACTTAATTTAACAATTTGAATGGTATTAAATTAGATATTGGGATTGGAAACACTATTTAAATGATGATAGGTACAACTATTTATTGGAATCTGCAAATTTCAGCAAAGGTTTACTAGGAACTACCCGGTAACTCATCGAGTGCAATCGATGCAAGGAGTGCACACCGGCCGGGGGAGGAAAGAAGACGGGCATCGCAGAGAAGGACGCCGGCGGATCAGGTAAGTCTCGATTTACTAAGGTTTTCCATAGGTTTAGCTACCCCGAGTGTGGGAGGTTACAGCTTCCAGCATCTTTTTCTACCCTGAGTCACACTCGGGGTTACTGCTCAGGGGGTTGAAGAAGCAGTCAGGGCATGTTTTATTTCCAATGTTTGAATTATAGTAGCTTTGTAACTGTTTTTTACTGTTCCGTAGCAAGATAGCTCTCCAATATAATCTCCATAGTTTTTTATTTTAATCACCATGGAGTTTTGAAGTGTCACATTTACCTCTTCCTCGCTAAAGTGCAGGCGCCTCCCTCCTGCGCATATGGGCAGTTTTTGCTCTTCCATGTTTTATCAGTTTCGCCTGCACGCTGGTCAATCACGAAATAGCCTCTTAATCATCCCTTACTATTTAGCTAGCTCAGTAACTGCACTCTGCGTTTGTCCAACGTGTCTCCACTAGTCTGTCTGTGGTGTCCCCGGACTCCCTGGTGTCTATTTCCTGGATCCCTGGTATTTGACTCCTGGCTTGTGGCCTGACCTCTCTTGCTTGCTGCCTACCCTGTCCCTGGCCTTCCACCTAGTGATTGGGTACTGTGCATCATCCTGCCCACCCTGTTGTGCCCAAGGACCACAATCTAGCCGTAACCAGCAGTGTAACATCCTCACCACTAGAAGCTCTGGAGAAGACCTGGTTGCTGCTTAGATTCTGAGCCTTGGCCCTTTTAATAACTCACACCACTTTTGTGCAAGTTGTAGAGTCTCCCTAGAGTCTCCATTTCCCTAGGCGTAAGATGAAGCATTACAGTCTTCGAGAATGATGGCATTCCAAAACAATTGTCATTGAATGGGTGACTGTATTCTTTTAAATTAGGTGCAGATTAGATAAAGCTGCTGGGTAAAATTCTAAAGGAAATCTTTCCATAGGAAATATAAAGCCTGCAATTGCTAGACTCAAAACTTGATCAAACTGAAAACAGAAGGAGCCCTTTCATCAATAGGGAAAAAAACTCTTAAAGATCAGCAAGTTTACTCCCAATCTATGTCACCCGATCCCATGCCTGCACAGTGCCAGATCAGGTGATGTAGGAAAAAGAACAGGGAATAAGAGAGGAGAACATTCCGGCACCTGACGCTCCCTCTGAGCCGACCAGAAAGCGTATATTGGGACGGCGCGGGACCTGATCGAAGAAACCTACCGACGGACAGACTGATCTGTAGGATTGAAGGTAAGTGTGATATTTTTTGTTTTGGGTTACTACTGCTTTAAGTTTCTTTTGTATGTCTATTAAGCAAAATATAAATAGGAAACTAATGACTATTAAAGTGGGGCATGAGAGATTATAGCCTGGATATCCATTGTTTAAGGTCATCAATGACTCTAGATTCCTGAAGCTTCACTGTTTAATTGACCTTTTAATTACTTTTCTGTACCACCTACTTTACTTTCTATAAATAACACCATCTTTTCTGAATAAATCAGAACAGCAACTGTATAGATCAAATGGTGTCTGTTCTCTTACAACCGTAATATTAACAGCTGATGTTTCTTTAAGAAATAGATAACTTTTTTCCTTAACAGTCTATTACACAATACCTTTAAAGAACACCGCAGCCTAGACCTGCACTCACTTCATTACATCACATTCTGTGACGGAGGATAACCCAGCCTAAACCTTACTGTACAAGGTGTGGCTTGGCTGGTGACTATAAAGGGTGTTTCCGTTCCCATGATTAAGAGCTGACACCCCTGCCATCTCCTGGCTCTGATTGGTGCACCAAGGCACCTGAGTCCATTCACAGAATCTGGTTGGTGAACATGGACAGTAGGTTGTTGGGTCCCAGTGTACAGCTTGGCTGCCAACTTTTGGTGGGAATAAAGGACCTGCTAATTTTTGTGGAATTCAGACAATATGAGAAAACTTGTCCGATCCTGGGTTGTTGCATTCATTTTGTTTTTGGGCATTGCTGGAGGTGAGCGTTTTACTTTCTACTCGTATAACATTTGTGTAGTTTAAGCCATGATGTCCTCAGAAATCACGCGCAGGAACTTGGAATACTGCCTGTGCTGTAGCATAAACAAATCAGGTCAGATTGCATATCAGGGTCAGACTGTGGGAGGATTTTCCTGTTCCTCTTCTTATGCTTAGTTATTTCACTTCTCAACATGTTTTGTTTATGTGAGAGCATGTAGACCTAAAGGCATGATAGCGTAGTAGCTAAATATCGATAATGATCCTCAAAAAACAGATATCAACCATCGTTAGGGATTGAATGTAGTGTGGACTGGTTTATAGCTCTTTAATGTCCTAATATTTGCTATTGTTGTATAGTATCTCAGCAGTTTATTCATATGTCTTCATTTGCCAATACAGTGGGCATGATTGAATAAAGCTCTCCAAGGCTGGAGAGGATATACTTTCATCGGTGAAGCTGGGTGATCCAGCAAACCTGGAATGGATCTAGTCCAGGCTTCAAAACATTTGACTTCAAATGACTTTGAAGAAATCCATTCCAGGTTTGCTGGATCACTCAGTGTTGCAAGTGTAGAAAAAAAATAACCCTCATGTACCTAATATCCAGCTACATATAATATTATATAGTATTTATATAGCACCAACATATTATGCAGCACTTTACAAAGTCCATAGTCATGTCACTAGCTGTCCCTGAAAGCGGCTCACAATCTAATGATATTGTTTAGCTCTGACAACCCAATGTTTGCCACACTGAAATCCCAAGTAGTGTTTTCCAGAAATCCAGTGAGCTTCAAATATCATTTTTAGCTCTTACAGAACGCTGCTTCTTCTACTATGAAAACCCAAGCAATGTTGGCAACCCTTTCTAATCGTCTTTTTTTGGACGATGGCACTGATTGGTATTTGAGTTGAATTGTCAGCTCACACAGGAAGTTAGGAGGCCACTGGAGTGAGCATAACTGAGATGTACAATTTCCCATGCTTTCTTGTTTTAAAAAGGCTACAAATACAGAAAACACTTGTTATTCCAAAATCCAGTCCCCACCTAAAGACCTGTTTTAGCTAAAAAAAATCTGCTTATGCTGCACTAAAACCTCAAACAGTGTTGTCAGTCATACCTGATCTGTCTCCTGCTTGACTACAGACCACCTTCCTTGTATGGAGAGATGAAACTGAGATGTTCTGTAGTCTTTCAGAGGACAACTCGGGTAGGTCTGACAACAGTGCTTGGGATTTCAGAGCAGCAGAGGCATTGTATGCTCAAACTGGTGGTTACGTGACTTCCAATGGATTAACAAGTGTTTTCTTGTAGCACTTTTTAAAGAAAGAAAGCATGGGGAATTTTGTGTGGTTATGTTCACTCCAGTGATCTAGCTGTATGAGCTGACAATTCTGCTATATTCAGAGCTCACTGCATTTCTGAGAACAGTTAATTGAATATAATTGATGTGCTACTGAAATGCGGATCATTTTTGCACCCACATGGGCCTTTCTGGATTCTTGACATACAGACAGTCTTTTGATCTGCTCTTATTGAAATCCACAAATGCCATATATTTGCTGTTCAGGGTATTTTTTTTAGAACCTGATGCCTTCCTGGATTTTCGTAATGACTAGAGGTACCCATTTTTTGAAACTTGCCTACCCATGTTCCTCTGTTTATTGCAATCATGACTACTTCCCACCACTACATATTTACCCTCCTATTGTGTGTTAATTCCCCCACCTACTAAATTGTAAGCTTATTGGGGCAGGGTCCTCTCCTCCTGTGTCAGTCAGTATTCCTTGGTCAGTTGCAATCCCTATTTATTTATTGTACAGCGCTGCGTAATATGTTGGTGCTATATAAATCCTGTTTATTATTATTATTATTAATAATAATAATAATAATAATAATATTATTAATAATATCATAAATCTTAGTTTAGCTTCATTTTGGATTCAAGTATTTATTGAGGTGTTGATATGGCATGAACAATCACTGCAGCAGTTTAGGGTCATTTAGACTTTCCAGCTACATCTTGTATTTATATATCTCTAATGTATTACACAGTGCATGTCACTGTCTCTCACAGGGGCTCACATCCAATGTCCTGACCATAGTCATTTGTCATTGACACAGTTCAAGGTCAGTTTTATTAGAGGGGCTAATGCCAGCTACCCCAACTGCATGTTTTTGTTATGTGGGAGGAAACCTGTGCAGAAAATACAAACTCCATGCATATGGTGTACTAGCTGGGACCCTAGTACTGCAAAAGCAGAAATTCTAGCCATACACTAAACACTTATTTTGTATGCCAGGCGCAGTAAGGATTGAAAAAGAAACCTGCAGCTTCCTGGAATATTTACGTCCCATACCCCCGGAGGTTACTCTTTCTGTGCATGCCTGAAATTGGGCACCAGGGAGTTATCAGGGACTTTCCTCAAAGGTAAAAGCACTCAATTTCAAACACTCACAGAATTATTTTATTATTATTAAACAGGATTTATATAGCGCCAACATATTACGCAGAGCTGTACATAAGTTAGGGGCAGAAAATGACAGACAGTTACAGACAGTGACACAGGCGGAGAAGAGGACCCTGCCCCGAGCTTACAATCTAGGTGGTGGGGGAAGTCTCACTCAATAGGAGGGGAGATATGGAGTGATGGGTAGTGGTTAGTGTTTTAAGAGACAGAAGAAGACAGATAGACAAGTCTGAAAAAGTGTGTTTTGAGTGCTCTTTTAAATGAGTGGAACATAGGAGCAAGCTGAATGGGACGAGGAAGACCATTCCAGAGAGTTGGGACCGCTCTGGAAAAGTCTTGGAGCCTTGCGTGTGATGAGGTTATGTGAGGGAATGTCATTAGTAGGTCATTGGAGGAGCGAAGAGAGCAGCTAGGGGAGTATTTTTCTATCAGGTCCAGAAAGGTAGGTTGGACACGAGCTGTGTAGGGATTTGAAGGCAAAGCACAGGAGCTTGAATTTTTTTTATGGATGAAATGGAAGCCAATGAAGGGAACTACAAAGAGATGCAACAGAAGAGGAGCGGAGGGAAGGATGGATGAGTCTGGCTGTAGCATTCATAATAGATTGTAGAGGAGAGAGTCAGGTTAGTGGAATACAAGAGAGGAGGAGGTTACAGTAGTCCAGACGAGCGATGATAAGAGCCTGTACAAGGAGTTTGGTGGTCTCTGGGGACAGGTTGGGGCAGATTTTGGAGATGTTGCGCAGGTGAAAGTAACAGGACCTGGAAATGTTCTGAATATGGGGGGTAAATGGGAGGGCAGACTCAAAGGTGACACCAAGACAACGTGTCTGGGACGAATACCAGTGTTGTTAACTGTTAGGAATATGTCAGGGGGAGATTTAGAATTGGGGGGGTGATGATGATGAGTTATGTTTTATCCAGATTGAGTTTCAGAAATGTATCAGACATCATGATGAGATGGCTGGCAGGCAGCATGAGACCTTTTCCAGGACTGGGGGAGACAGGTCAGGGGTGGATAGATAAATTTGAGTGTCATCAGCATACAGATGGTACTGTAAGCCAAAGGAGGATATGAGACTACCGAGAGAGGAGGTGTACAGAGAAAAGAGAACCGGTCCAAGGACTGACCCTTGGGGAACACCAACAGGGAGGAGAGTGGTAGAGAAAGAATTACCATTGAAAGAAACTTGAAAGGAGCGTTGAGATAGATAGGAAGCAAACCAAGAGAGAGCAGTGTCACAGATACCAATGGAGCGCATGATTTGTATTAGAAGGGAGTGATCAACAGTGTCAAAAGCAGAGGAAAGATTAAGGAGAAGAAGCAGGGAAAAGTTGCTTTGAGACTTAGCTCTGATGAGGTCATTGGCCACTTTAGTAAAAGCTGTGTCGGTGCAATAGGCAGCTCGGAAATCAGACTGGAGGGGGTCAAGGAGAGAGTTGGTGCTCAGGTAATGGGTGAGTCTTTTGTAGACAAGGCGCTCAAGATGTTTGGAAACAAATGGGAGAAGTGAGATGAGGCAGTAGCTCGAAGGTAACGAGGGGTCTAGTGAGGGTTTCTTCAGGATAGGAGAATTATGGCATGTTTAAAAGCAGAGGGGTATTTACCTGTAGAAAGGGAGAGGTAGAATAGTTCGGTTAAGGCGGGGGCCAGGGTGGAGGAGAGGGCACAGAGAAGATCAGAGGGAATTGGGTCAAGTGGACAGGTAGTAGATAGAGATGATGAGAGAAGAGTTAAGCCTTTGTCCATGGTAACAGGGCTAAGGGAGGCCAGTGATGATTTACAGGTGGAAGGGGTGGATATGGTTGGGGTGGCCCGGTGAGCAGAGACATCATGTCTGATTTTGTCAATCTTATCTCTAAAGTAAGTGGCAATGTCTTAGGCAGTGAAGGTTGTTGTGGGGGGAGCAGGTGTGGGGTTTAGGAGGGAGTTAATTGTTGAGAAGGGGCTGCATGGGTTAGAAGCTTGGGAGGAAATGACAGCAGAGAAATAATTTTGCTTGGTGACAGTTAGCTCAGTGTTAAAGTGATATAGTCTGGCTTTGTAGTCCATGAAGTCAGCGCTGAGGCCAGATTTCCTCCACTGGCGCTCAGCTGCACGAACAGCCTTTGTATCTGTTTTGCGTTACTGTTGTGCCAGGGATGGGGGTTGTCAGGGCGGGGGTAGCGGAAGGTAGCAGGGGCAAATTTATCCAGAGCCAAGGAGAAAGAGTGGTTTAACTGGGTGGCAGCTTCGTCTGGGGAGGTGATTTTGGAGAGAGTAGGGGAGAGGGACATAAGGCAGTCGGAGAAGAGGTTGTGGTCAAGGTTGCAGATATCTGTCTGCCATTGACCAGGTCTGGGCTGTGGTGGAGGGGGGCAGGAGTTAGATAGGTTGAAGGTGATAAGGTTATGATCAGTAAGGGGGAAATGGTGAGTTGTCAAGGTGGAAAAGATTGCAGAGTATGGAAAATACCAGGTCTAAACTGTGTCCAGCAATATGTATGGGGCCGTTGATGTTCTGAGTGAGTCCGAAGGAGGAGGTAATGGAGAGCAGTTTGGCTGAGGAAGGATGATTGGGGTCATCCATTGCAACATTAAAGTCACCAAGGATTAGGGTGGGCAGGTCATGGGAAAAAATATGTGGGAGCCAAAGTTGTCCAGAAATCGTGAGACTTGGCCAGGGGGGCAGTGGACAAGAGCAACAATGAGGGGCAGGGGGCAGAAAAGACGGACAGAATGGGCTTCAAAAGAGGTGAAAATGAAGGAGGGCGGGGTGGGGGAGACCCACACCACCACCAACTCTGTTGCCAGGTCTGGGGGTATGTGTAAAGTGCAGGCCTCCATAGGAGAGAGCAGCAGCAGATGCAGAATCAGTGAAAGCCAGGAAATTTAGAAATTTAGAGAGGAGAAGGTTGTGTATGGAGGTTAATATATTGCCCACAGATCTGGCATTCCAAAGACTACCGGAGAGAGGGGGTGAGAATTTATAGGTAGTGGGGACAGTAATGAGGTTAGGAGTTGGTGAGAGAGTAGGGAAGAGAAAGGCTGCAAGGGGGACCAGGGTGTGGTGACCACAATATTTCTACTTCATGCATTCAGAGATTCGTCTTACACTTTTAAAAACATGCAGAACATAAACATGTACAGAAAAATTAAGACCAAACAATAGTAACAGTACAAAAAAGACACAACAGTAACACATACTCAAGTCAAGGTTGGTTTGCCTTGGCCCAGGTTGCTTGTTACTAAGTCCAGTTGTCATTAAGAGTCACTGGTCTGTCTTCAGCATTCCATCAGTCATCTTTAACAACTGGAATGTTCTGTGTGAGACTCTATCTGATAGGCTGCCATGGAGTTTTCTAGGCCATTACACAGAGGTTAGCCCGATTAGACCATCCATCATGATAGAAAGGTGTAGGAGGCAGAGAGGGTATGTTCATGTAGGTTGTAAAGCTCTGTAGTGTCTCCTCTCTTATTTCTGCAGGTTAAAGTTATCTGAATTGTCAACCGGCAGCGTAGTCAGACAGACAAGTCCACACTAGGCATGTCTGGGACTTGTGGTTCAACAGGTAACTGTGATGTTCTGGACTTTCTTAGGCTTAGAAGAATGATTTCTGGTCCCGTAACGATTCTTACTTGGTTTTATTCCTGCAATCCACCACTTTGTAATAAAAATATAAAAAGATCTTGTAATATGTGCCTGTAGGGTACAGCTGAGAGGTCATGTGTCACTTCAGTTTACTTATCTGCCATTTTTTATAGTTTCAGGACTCCTGGGGACTCAGAGTTCCCATTTTTACACACCACTGCCATAAAGTAGTTCATCTGGAAAGACTTTCTGGTGTATTATCTGATAAAGGAAAAGGAAATTTCTGATAATACAGATACTATATATCTATTATAGATACAAAAAACATATTCTGGTTTATATAAGATATGTAACCTGTATGGGTATGTGTATATAATATATATTTTATATCTCCATAGCCTATGTTCTTTATATTGGCTATTCATACCTGCCATCCAGCAATTACCTAATTATACATTTTTGTATTTATAACTATTGAGACTGCTCTGTTTTGATTATTATTAATACACAGTATTTATATAGCGCCAAGATATTATGTAGATATTATGTCCATAGTCATGTCACTAGCTGTCCCTCAAAAAGGCTCACAATCCAATGTCTCTACCATAGCTATGTCATTAATACAGTTAAGGTAAATTTTTTTGGGGAAGCTACCGTAATTGACCTAATTGCATGTTTTTAGAATGTGGGAGGAAACCGGAGTACCCAAAGGAAACCCACACAAACACGGAGAGAACCTCCAAACTCCATGCAGATAGTGTTCAGATTTGAACCTGGGACCCAGCGCAGCAAAGTCCAGAGTGCTAACCTCTGAGTCATTGTGCTGCCCATGTTTTTATGTATTTATTATCTATATACTGTTGTCAACCATTGGAGGCAATCCCAAAGCAGCAGAAGATCCATTCCAACTAGGAAATGTCTTAATTTGTCTCCTCTGCATATGTATACTGTCATTGTTACTTGATCTTAGAATATTTGTCACTCGTGTGCAGAAAATGTTTTCCTATGAGTGACTTTTTATGTAATTATGTGCAAGTTATGCAAATGATTATTTGTCTTTGCCTATGTACGGATTCATTGCTCCTTCTTTTTAGATAATTTGTGTACCCGTGTGCAGAATATGTCTTTTCTATGAATGTGTCAGTGTGCAAGTATTGCATAAACTTATAATTTCATTTTTTATATTAATTTTTTTTGTAAATAAAGGTATTTGCATTTTTACCTATTTTTAGTTCTATATATTGTTTTTTTGGAATTGATGCCATTGAAAATCACTTCCTTTATGAACCAGTTTCCTGTTCAGTTTACAAATTTATCCTGATAATGAAGAATTATGCTCATGTGTCCATACTTTTGGAAAAAGGCCTTAATAAGAAGCTCTATCATCTATTGTTGTATCTCTAAGGAGCAATATGACATTAGTACTATCGCCATTGTCACGTGATAGTTATGCTCCTGATTCAAATTCATTATAAAAGCCGCATTACCTGCTTTTCAAAAATGAAAAAAAACTTCAAAGCCATGGTAACATCAGGGTGATTCTCTGCTTTTAACCTGTTCTGTTTTCCTAAAGGTGGAATTTATTCCCACGAAAAGCATGGATTTGTTGGGGAGGATATTGTTTTGGAAATCCAGCAAAGCCTCCCACATCCTGTTAAAGAAGTAATCTGGAAAATTGGTAATGGAGGTCAAACTTTCAAAACTTTCAAAATAGCAGAGTATAAAGAAAAGAAGCTAAAGATTCATTATCCCCAATTTCAAAACCGTCTGAAAACGTCCAATGGTGGAAAACAATTAAAAATTACAAATGGTACAATTAAGGACAGTGGTAATTATTTAGCCAAGATAACCCTTGAAAACAATGAAGTACTCGACGAGTCTATCAGAGTCACTGTTTTTAGTAAGTGTTCAAATTTTAATTTTGCTATGAAGAACGTTTATTTTGAAAAACCTAACCCTGGTGTTGAAACCTGTTGTAGACCAGCCAAGTATAACAGGGGCTGAAGAGGGCTGACTTTTTTTAACTTCTGAACAGAGGGTAAAGTAACAGGATATTTGTTAATTGCAAAAATATGGTTCCTGTTTATCCTCACAACCATTGTGAAGCAATGAAATGTAGTAACTGGTGTATGTAGAATCTAAATATATCAACAAATCAAACATCAAACTTTAAAGGCAGACAGAATCACCAAAAATATAGTAAAACAAATCATATAATTTATTATAATCTAAAACAAAAATTAATTGATTAAAAAACTCCTATAACACTCTAGTAAATGTACATATCTCAAGTCTTTCTCGACGCGTTTCACAGACAAAAGCTGCTTCCTCAGGAGATTGATTGAGATATGTTACAGATCAATATTATATCTTAACAGACTCCTGCAAGGTCCTGGTTAGCACCATTTCTCACCAGACACCAGTCCCCCAATCTAACACCGCAGTCTTCACCTATAGCAGCCCCCGCTCAGCCTCGGGAGACTGGTTGTGTCACCAAGCACTCGGTTGTCTTGGAATGGGCTAGCAGCAAGCCAGGAGCCCACAGATAATGCAGTACCAAGATTCCAACAGAGCAAAGCCCAGAATACAGAGCAGAGGTCATACACAGAATATCTGTCCACCAAACAAAGTAGACAAGTCTGGGTCACAGGCAAAGGTCAGTCCAGGCAGCATAAACTCGCAGGGTCAGCAACAGTAAATCAGATGAAAACACTCTCCAGCACAGATTAGCCCAGCTATACGCTACAACAGGCAATAGAATCCCCTTCAGCTGTGTACAGCCTAACAATGGATGCTGGAGATGTCATGAAATACATCAGGCTGCATGACTAAAGGGAAGCAGGGGCTGCTGCTATCTTAGTTCTCCTGACTGCAGCAAATGAAATCGCTGGACAGAATAAACAGTGTTTTATACTGCAATGGAGCAAAGCACAGAGTCGCCAGACAGATGAGCATCTCTTAACACCTTAAAACTTCCTGGAGTTGACCTAAAAACGGGCCAATGAAAGCAGACTTCCAGATCCACCAGAATTAATTACTATAAATACTTGCAATTCATACTCATATATACAACGCATCTTGGGGTTTAATCTTACTTTTTATCAATAAATAAACCTCATCCAAAATACAAGCCAGATGTACTTTTCTAGTAGTTGCAATACTCCTGCTTCCATGTGCAGGAAAGGTCATTTCCCTGTGTGCCTTTAAAGGCCCAGTTTGATGTTGTTTGGTTTGTTGGTGTGTTAATTAGGGATGTGGCAGTACATTTTGCGTTGGACATTCAATATTTTGTAGAAACTAAATATAGTTATCACCTTGTACATATATAAATAAAAACTATTGGTAAAATTAGCTGGTCTATTGCATGTATAATTAAGAATGCAAAATTGCAATACATTGTCCTTAGGATTGAAATTTTTTTTTTTCTTTATTGAGCTCAATGGCTGTGCTTCTTTGGCTAGTAATGGGAGTTTACCAGATAACTTGACTTTGTTTTCTCTTTCTAAAATTGCTGCTTAACAGTTATCTATCTCAACTACAGAGAAAGAAGATATGGAGAAAGACTTTACCGGATCTAATGTTACTCATCCAGGTGATGCAGGACGGCTGAATTCCAAGACAGGTCTGAACCTACCGTAACTGTATTTTAAAATGAATTGTCCAAATAGCAGGACATTACAATATAATTTAGGCTCCCAGGGAGTATGTTGCTCCCCTTCGAGCTGTATCATTCTGCCACTTGGAAGGTCTGGCAATGCCCCCTGGTGACCATGCCACCCTAGGCCTGGATGGCCTTTTCAGAAATGCAGTCCTGGTAAAAAAACAGAATTACATATGAGTTGCCATTTCATAACAGGAAGTTCCTGAAAAAGGACCTTTATGATAAGATCACCAGGTATGCCTAAAAACAACTTTTAATATTACAATAAAATGCATGTCAATTCCACCTTTATTTTAAAATAAACATCAAAAGAAAATTGGGACTTTTAAGGCAGTACCAACAATTGGCATTATGAGTATATATTCAAAATATATTCATTTATTTATTTAAAGTCAGATCAAACATTAAAACAATAACATTTAATAATTTCATCTCTAAAAATCACATAAAATCTTCACCAAAAATGGTGTACAGTTTCAGATAGAAATATTTTATATGGAATTAATAAATGTTTGTTTTGTATGTTTATCTGAAATGGATTATTAAGTGGCAATTGTAAAGGTATTAACCAGGGGGAAGACCAAATGTTCTTATTTTAAAATAGTAGGTTTTACCTTCCCCATTCTATCAGGTTGTTTTTGCTGTCTGTGTCCCACTGAGTGAATTTCCTTGTCACTCTACTTTATGTCCTGGAGACTAAACTGGAAAGAGATTTTTGTTTGTCACCATGACAAATAAAGAAATCATTTTTCCAGTAGGGACACGGACAGCAAAAATCCCCTGACAAATGGACTAACCATTCCCAACTTCATCAAAAGATAAAAAAAAAAAGCCTGTGCCATGTCATAGTTTATAGCAGTTTATAGTAATTAGATTTTTTAGAACAATTGACTACACATAACTGCATATATACATCTTGTATTGCTTGTTATGAGGGTTTGGTATCAAATAATTTTTTTTTTGGATATGCAGGTACGGGAACCTTGCAAGAACTAGGGCGGGTGTGAAGGACATCTTCCTATATTTGTTATTTCATCGTACAACAGCTTTCTCATAGTGAAGTTAAAGGACTTTTAAGGAACCAAATACAATCACCTCTAAGACCTTTTATTAAAATATTAAAGCCAAAGTACAGTGGATACAATATTTGGACATATTTTACATGTATAAATAATCATATATTTGCTAGAAGACCGTCTGAGTTGGATGCTGATGCTTGGGTCAGTTTTTCTGTTCTCTTTTTGGGCTTACCAGCAAATGCATAAATTTGTATGAAATGGTTTTACAGATTGGCAGTGGATATAGTCTGTATACAAAGAAACATTAATTCATTTATAATTGTTTGGGTTGCACTGATGAGTTATTTTGTTGTTTTAGAACTATGGAATATTCTGTCCTGAAATTTCCTGAGGAAGCAGAATGAATTCTGTGAAATGTATCGAATGAGAAGGAAGCATATAAATATTTATACATGCCAAATTTGTTAAAAAGATTGCATCCACTGTACTTTGGATTCAATATTTTAAAAAAAGTGTATTAGAGGATCACAAGTTGATTGTATTATTGCCTTTAAGATCCTTTAACTTCAATAAAGCTGCGGTGATATGATTTATGGTATGTGGCACATGGAGATTGTAACTCTGACAGTGCTGTAAAGAGAGATTTATTATATACCATTCTACTGTGATCCTACTGTAATATGTACATACTAATTGTGGAGATAGATTTTGCATTTTGCAATGTCAGTAACCTGCAGTGCTAAATATTCTTTATTTAATATTACAAATGACCGTTTTTCTCTTTGTTCTTCACAGGACCTTACAGGAATCGCTGGCTAATAGTCATCTCACTAGTGCTTGTTGTATCACTGGCATTTGGCATTATAATATGTTATAAGAAGGAGGAACTCAAACAAAGTATTCCAGAAACAATACCTTTGAGTTGTAAGTACATCTTGCCCTAATATGCCAATTTTATGTAACTAGAAACCTAAAACGTTCAGTTTTCTTAAAACCAAAGAATTCATTTATGGCTGTCTTAACTACGCACTTGACTGCTATGTGTTTTGGAGTCTAAGGCTGCATACATATGTCTGACGTGTTAAACGGTCTCCCAATATTTATTAATCCATCGCTGTGGATCAATGAATGACCGATCGGAAATGACCACAGTGCATTGCAATGGAGGAAAACAAAGCAGGATGTCGCTCACTTGTCCTCCCCCCTCCCCTCCTCATTGAATAGAGTCGTGCTGTGTCTACTTTCCAGTCTCCTTCCTAATCTTAACTAAACTTTGAAAAATTCAACAGACACTTTGGGCCTGATTTTCTTAATGTTCTCCAAGATTAGAGAAGATAGACTATCATGAGAGAACATGAGTGATCCAGTAAATCTGGAATGGATCTGGTCCAAGATTGAAAATATTTGCTAATCGCAAACAATTTTTAAGCAATCTATTCCAGATTTGCTGTATCACCCAGGTTCACCCATGATAGTCTCTGGTCTTTGAGAGCTTTTATAAATCATACCTTTTGCCTTTGGAGTTGCTAGGACCTCAATGCTCCACTGTCACTAGCCAGGTAGATATTTGAATCATATGTGCAAAGTTTAATAATGTAACCCATTTCTACAATCCAGGGCCAACGTCCTTACCCCTACTTCAGTATATAGTGAACACTGAATATGATTCAAAGCAGCGGTTCCCAAGTATTTTTGAGCAGTTGATTTCCAGACCACATTCCTAATGCAGCCATAAATCCACATACAAATATTGTCATACAGGCAAACTTTAGAAGTAGATGTTTATTAGTCCCCCCATGTCTTCTTTTATGAAAACAGTTTGGACTTTTTGGATCAAAAAAGCTTTAACATTAGTGTTATTTAAGTGCTCCCTTCTTTCTGATGTTTGTGCAGTATTTACCCACTAACCCTTAATTTCTCCCTCACCCCCAAGGGAGTGGTACCACCTACTTTGGGTACACTGATCTAGAGAGCAAGATAATGCCAGACACAGTACCTGGACCAGTTCTCAGTTCATCAGAAGACATAATCCTGCCCATGTACAAAGCATTGGTCAGACCACATCTGCAATATGCAGTCCAGTTTTGGGCACCAGTTCACATAGGACATTGCGGAATTGAAGAGAGTGCAGAGAAGGGCAACTAAACTAATAAAAGGAATGGAGGAGCTCAGCTATGAGGAGAGATTAGCTGAACTGAACCTATTCTCCCTTGAGAAGAGACGTATAAGGGGGATATGATCACCATATTATATCAATCTACTTTTCTAGTTCTTAGATCTATTAGTTCCCAGTTTCCCAGTTTTTTTTGCTCATACCTCGTTTTTCCCAACCACGACCATGCTGGCTAACATGATGCTTTCTGTAAATGTTGTATAAAATCTGAGCTTTTGTAAAGTTTGTATGTAACTCTGAAATTATTAAAAAAGTGTTAATCTTTTTTATATACTTAGACCCAACAGAAGAGGAGCTATTTTATGTCTCTGAGAAAGCTATAAAATATCCTGAATTTATCTCAATTCATTAAGGAAATCCGGTAAGTGGGTATAGCTCTAATAACTGTAAAAATGACAGTAATATATAAAGTCAGATTTTGTGCAAGTTGTTTTTGTTTGTACTGTAAGCTGCAGAAGGGGAAATTGGTCATAACAGGATTTAGTGAACATGCAAATGTCCATTTTTGTGGTGAACTAATTTAAATGTGTATAAATGCTGGATGGATCAACATTCACCTTGCATGGATTTTTCCATTGTTGCACAGTGTGTCACCCGACTATGCTTCTCCATGTTCCAACACAACTCTGCTTTTTATTGGTAATCCTTTCCTTTCTTTCCATCTCATAAATTGTTCTGATTGTGCATTGTCACAATATCTACAGACTTTAAGAAAAAGTATATAAACAATCATTTAAAACTTTGTACTCATTTTTCCCTTATCCCTTTTCTCTATATTTTTTGGTTTTGTGTTACATTGACTTCTATTGAAACAACACATAAGGGCATAGGGGTTGGGTCCCCAGTACAGTCCCCCAAACTAACCAGCAAAAACCCCCCCAAAAATAACAAATCAGAATAAACTACTTGGTTATACTTGGGTATATAGGTATCCCCCTATATATACTCTTTGCATTATAGGCCCTCTTTACAGATCCGTTCAAAAAAAGTAAGTGTAAGTAGGCAAAAAAGCAAGAATAGGGTTTTTTTTATTTATCCCGAAGCTCTGTAAAAGAATAGGATATTGATGTCACAGGTGGAAAAAGACTTTCCCTCTCCAAGGCCCTGACATAGACAGTAAAAGTCTACAGGGCTCAACCTCTGTTGGGTACATTTCTATTTAATATGATATATGTCTTACCAAAATACATATATGCCTTGCTAACATACATTTTAAGTCGAAAATTGCAGTTTCTGAGCTAAAACTTGGAACTAAATTGTACTGCAGCTGCTCTCCCTGATGGCTACTGTACAATGTGCAATTAGGAAAAAAATTGACAACTCGCTTTCTGCTGTAAAAAAGTGGAGGAGTGGAGGATGCAGATTCTTCCTGTTAAGGTGAAGTCAAGGAGAATGGATGGCCCCTAACCCTGGAGAGATGGATCACCCATTGACGGACATGACACATTGCTGAACCTTAGAAAAGTAAATGTTAGTTAAAAAAGAAAAAGAACAATAAACTACTTTATCCTAAGGTGTGGAAAATGAATACTATGTACCCCTGTATTTATTCCCCAGGGTGTGGGGGCAGATATCTGGAGGCCCCATTACCAAAAGGGGCTTTCAGTTACCAAAAAAGTTCCCCACCCACAGACCCCCCACGACAAGGGGCAGCGTTGTGGGAAAAAGGCTCTCTTCCCCAAGGGTGGCCCATGTTACCTTTGGGACTGGTGTTTACAAAAGTGAAGTGGGGCTACACACTTTTGCCCCTTACTATTTAAGAAGACCAGATTCTAGGGGACCCTTTTATTTAGAAAAGGTCACATACACGCTGGCTGCCCCTTTAGGAAACTCCTCTCCTTTTCAGACATTAGACTGGGAAGATCTCTCACACAACCACTCTGGTAAAGGGATCCAGGCAATGCAGCCGAGCAGAGGAACAATTTTCCCATGCTTTGCTTCTGCTCTATGACAATGCAGTGCAGGTGCAAGTAAGACATCTGCATGTGCAGGATGACAGTTCTGTCAATGCATCCTACCTGTCTAGATGTCCTGCTTATTGCTGTGCTCCTGTGTAAAGGGTTTTTAAGAGTCATGTACACACCAGGGGATTCTTGGACTAGACAGGCAGCAAGGTGCATGGTTCACCAAGCAAGCAACAAAGGCAGCCAGGTCCACAAGGATAGGATATAACATGCACCTGGCTACCTCTGACCCTTGTTGGGTGGACAGTGTACCTAGCTCCCTGGCTGGACTAGCTACGTATCTGGTGGCTGCCTTGCTGAGAAAACTGTCTACCTGGGTGCCTTGATGGGCATAGCATTCACCTAGCTGCATTGATGAACATATTGTCCACCTATGTTTATGATGGATATAGTGTCTTATTAGAAATAATGTCTACCTGGCTGTAAGATGGATGTAGTGTCTGCTTAGCTGTCTTTATGGACAAAGCATCAACCTGGCTGTTTTGTATGGACATAATGTCCACCTGGCTGCCTTGATGGACTGTAACTGGGGAACTGGGGGTCTGTCAGTGATAATCTGGTAGGTGGGGTCGGCCTGAGGGTCTGCACTGTGGTCATAAATTTTGGTTGTTAGGGTTTAGTTTTACTTTAATACAAAAAAGGGGATAGTGACAGTACAAACTTATGCAATTCAATTAGGGTCAAAATTATAGATAAAACCAGTAAACCAGACAAAGTAAGAATCAAGATGAAGATGATAAACTAGTACTTACAGATGGTGATGTTAATCCTATAAAATTTTTATTCCCATAGGTTGTTTCTAATTAAAGTAGAAGAAAGTGGTGGCTCTTCTGGATGTCACTATGACCTGTGGTGGATTTTGATTATCATCTTCTACTAGACACTCTTGAGAGTAAACTACTGTATATGCATCACAGCTATGCTGATCCAATGAAAAATATTGGATTGTTGGATATGCATCTATAGCCCCACAAAACTATGCGATTATTTGCCGTTCCAATTCCACCAGAAGAAGTTTTATTTATGGAGGCTTCACATTGGAACAATTCATTTACACAGTTATGGAACTGCTAATTGTTTCTCAGGGGCTGGAGGGTGGATTGCAGTTATATTGTAAAACTTCTGTAAATTGTAAGTAAAATGTATATACTGTGAATGTGTAGATTTAAGTATGCTTTGCTATTCTAAAACAAGTCTATCCCTTCAACAGCTAAAGTTCTGCCTCCAGAGTACACAGGTCCCACCATACTCTGGACCTGAGGGAACTGCCTAATAGCCACATTTTGTTAAGTTGAGCGGGACAAACTGGACATCTAAAAGTAGCAAAATAGATACAAACTTTATATGAAGCTGCTGTAGCCTAAGCGATTCCCGTCTTGGTCCAAAGTAATGTGAGCCACCAATACTTTGTTTAATGAGCATGCATCTCTATTAGAAAATTATCTTTTACACCCCCATGTTACAATACTCCTGATGAAACAGACCGGTTCTGTGAAATGCGTTGAGTTTGCGCCCTAGTGCCCAATACAATCTTGTAACCTTGGTATTGGAGTTTACATAAGAATTACCATCACTAATTATACATTGATAGTAGAGATACTCGACATAGTATCTTAAATCATGTGCATTGATGTTTTTATTTGTGTTGAATTTTATTATTTGTTAAATAAATGACATTTTAACCTCCCTAGAGGTAACCCTGAGTGTGACTCGGGGTAGAAAAAACTTGCTAAAAGTGGTAACCCCAAGTTACACTTGGGGTAGGTAATCCTATGGGAGATAATAGTTAACAGAGCCTTACCTGATTTACCGGCGTCCCGCGTCGTCCATCGCTGCAATCTCCGTCTTCTTCTGGCCGGCTTCTGCATCCGATGACTCACTGGGGGAGTTCCCGGTGAGATCGGTGCGTGTGTACGTTGCCGGCGGGGTGGGAAATTCAAAATCCATTTGTATTGCAATAATTGTATTGAATGCAATACAATTGATTTATGTGTAAAAGCAGTACATTGTTTTCAAGAATTTTACATTTATTTTACAGTATATATTTTATTATGAGTATAATATTCAATTAAAAAAATAAAATAAATAAATATTATTATTTTTTTTTAAATATATAGATTTTTTAATTCATGCAATTTTTTATTTTTACATTATTTTGTGTTTCAAACTTTATTATACTCATACTAATATAATATACTGTAAAATAAATTTTCATGAAAAACAATGTACTGCTTTTAGACATAAAAAACCGTAAAGAAATGAACCGCTAGGGAGGTTAATATATATCATCTTTACAGTAATTTGTAGTAGTACCTTAAATGTCCTGCTATCTCCATACATCACTCCATCTTGGAGTTGAAACTTTTTTGTTCATTTGAATTTTGGGATGTGGTACATACAGTATTTGCTGTTTTTGTAAATATGGCTGATTCAAAATTAGAAAATGGACTTTCACAGTTTTTGCAAAAGATTTAGGATTTATTCACTACTATTACTGTGTCTCCTGTGAGACTTGCTATAATAGAGCATTATCCTTCAAAATTCTGTCTAAATGAATGAAGTCCTAATGTTTAATGTGTCTCAGTGTTCAAGATGATAATCATGTAGCTTGGTCACTGATTAACTTGTTAAAATAGAACTGTAGTGGGAAGAAGATTTGAACATAAAGATATTCTATTGTACTTTGGTTATAAGGCAGCGATCAGTAATAAATATGAGGAAATAATTTATAAGCTACTGACCCGATGGTACAGAACACCGATTAAGCTTGCAACAGTTTATCCTCACCTTGATAACAAATGCTGGAGATGTAAATCAGCTCTGGGGATATATAACTTTTATATATATATATCTATCTATAAATCTTTTGGGACTGCCTTAAGCTGTCAAATTTTTGGGCAAATGTGGCAGATATTACTCGCAAACTCACGTGTACAAATATTTCTGGTAGCCGAACTAGGGCTACTCCATGTTTCTAGCATGTGTAAGAAAGGTTATAAACACTCTCTCCTACTCCATTTGCTTAATGCTGCGAAAGCATGCATACCGGCATGCTGGAAGCAAGACAGCCCTTCAACCACTGGACAATGGTTGCCAAGAGTAAAAGATATTGATGACCATGGGAACTGCGAAAGCTGAAAAATTTACCCAAATTTGGTTCCCCTGGATCCAATACTGCACTACAACACATTTTTTACACATTGCTACCTCAATCTCAAGCTAATGTTCTACACTAATGGAGGTTATTGGTTGGATACTTTGCAGATGTTGTTAAAGCACATGGTTTGTGTGACATTGTGTTACTGATGAACTGCCTTACCCACCTATCACCTCCTACCCCCCATCTCTTCTCGCTTTTTTTTTATATTTCTTCCATTTATTTTCTTAATCTGTTATTTTTTGTTTGGTTTTCTAAGAATTAAATTGGGAACTGAGTTGCTCAGGTTATGGAACATACAATGATCTGTATTTGCCCAATATGTATGTACTGAATACTTGTTTTGTTTGTTCAATATGGTTATTGCAATTATTGTTTTGTTTTTCATGACAGCCGGGGATCACTAATGATGATTGCTGAGAGGTGAGCACACAGGATGCTTTTTCAAAAAATGTGTAGGATTATTTAAAAAGGGGCACTAGAAGTTTTACCCAGATGGTTGAACAATTTATTCTGATGCTTTGTAAGGTCACTTGTGATGGACAAATTCAAAGTGGGTAATAGGTTTTGGCTACAAACAAATTGTATTTGTCATTCTCCTTAGGTAGGCAAGAATGAAAATTTCTCCTGGTAATGAAAAAAGCCTCACTTTGCCTATTTCTCTCTTTAAGAAAGACAGAGTAAAACAAAAAGATGGTGGTGTATGTGAGAGGTAATCTGAGAGTGAATGTGAAAGAATGGGATGCTCTTGATGAGTTTGAGACATTGGGCCACCATCATAGGTGTATTTCTGCTAGCTGCCACTAGATGGTGCCATTAACCACATAATGTGTTCATTAATTAATAAATAAACCATGCTGACCTCAGCACTTCTCATTTTATTCACCTGGTGGTCCTTGTGTATAGACCAATGATCCATCCATCCAGCAATGTATGAACCAGTATGTTCACTGTTCAATGTGGGCGTGTATACACATTGCTGGATTATGCAAAAGTATTAAAAAAATAAAATAAATAAATATTTATTTTCTTTTCATACATAGTGTGATATTATTTCTAGGCCTGTTTTACCCCTTTTTGAATACCCTGTACTCATTCCCCATGTTGTAGGGGCAGATATCTGGAGTTCCCCTTATTAAAGGGGCTTCCAGATTAAAAAAGGCTGCATACCAAACAACATAGGAGGCCTGTTGTATAAGAATCCATTTCTTCCAACAATCGGACTTGCCACCATTAGTGGCAGGTAGGTTTTTTTTCCTGGGGTTTTTTTTTTGAATGAGCACAACAACTTTGCTACCCAATTTCCTATTCAGGTAGGTCCAATCCTATTGAAAGGACTGTTTTTTGATGCAGTGTTTTTGCCTGAAATCACTCCGGGTGCCTAGTTATGGACAGTAGGTGCTCAGGAGCAATAGATGCCATTTTTTTTTTAGCACTCGTCCAGTGGTTTAAGCTCTGTTTATATAACATAGGATCTGACATTCCCTTAAACATGCCCTGGTGGGAATCAGTTACTGCCATTGAAACACAAGGACCAGGAAGATTCCCACCAGGGAATGTGTAAGGGAATGTCCCATTCAATGTTTTATAAATAGAGCCCTAGGCATTATTGTAGTTCCCTGAATGGACTCTGTGTTTTTGCTTTACTTAATGATGTACACTTTTGTTACTAACTTTCTTGCTAAGAAAACTTCTGTAGATTTTGGTAGTTTGATGAGCCTATTCAAAGAATCAAGAGACGGGGGAATGGCTGATGGGATACAGAAAAGCCAAGATTAAATCAGAACAAAAGACAGGAATAAAGGGGATGTTAAACCTAAACTGAAAAATACAAAATGAAAACATTACTATGTGTTTCAATGGCAGTATTTGTATCCCATGCGGGAATATTTGTGGGAATGTGATATTGCCTGTTTTATACATAGAGTCCCTAGAGATTTTTTCTTTTACAATATTAACCCTCAAAATGACCCTGCTTTGGCTTGTTGGGGTTTTCCATGTGTTGCTTTAGACATATACGGCTGAACAGACATAAAAAGCCTAAATAGGGTTAAAACCACTCTCCATTTTACAGAAAACAAAAAAACAATATAGTCTTTGGATAAACTTTGCGATGACCATTCAGAATTAAAATATTACAAACATGAATAAGTGGACCCATTAAAAAAAAAAAGATCTTGTGGTTTTTAAAATAAAGATTTTTATAGTTATGTATATTGCAAAATGTGTTTAGCTATAGAACTGCAGGGTAACTTCTACCCATCATCATAACAGGAAATAACATTACTGACCACAACACTTGCAAGCAAACACACAGCTATTACCTACCCTATAAAATGTACTGTACTTTTAGTTTGAATTGAAATGTGTTTAATTTTACCTTTATAGAAAACTTTTTTTTTAGTGTAGTTTTTTATTGAAGAATTTTAATATACTAAAAGAGAATAAAGTACAAAAAAATATAAATAAGATTTACTACCCTTACAATGTAATGAACCATACATTTAGCAGGTCTATATATTTTTTTGAAAAGCTGTAAAGCTGTAAAACTGAACACTAGTCCCAAAGAAGACAGTATATAATATTATGATAAAAGTAAAAGATTGTATGATATCTCATAAAGAAGAATACACATATGTAGAAGGAAAATATTGCAATATAAAATGTTCCCTATGATATAATTGATACAATAAGGTTGTAAAAAAAGCTTTTTTGTGAGGAAGATGTGGGTAAGACCTCCTGATGGACAGTGACTGTCTTTGTAAGAATGTTAACGCTTTTAAAAATGTGCCTACGTCTAAAAATAATGTGTTTTTTTATATCAGTAAGGATAAGTTCACAATAGTGGTAAAAAGAAATTAGACATTAGGAATTTTTTTTGCGAAAATTTGAAACGCCTAGCAAAGTTCTTTTTTTTTTTGTTTGTTTAAATTGAAACTCCTGTAAAAAAAACCTTTCATATGCCTAAAAACATTTGCCAGTTTAGTCAGTCCATGCAGTACTATTGTAAGCATGCCCTAAAGCTTTTCAAAGCAAATTTTTACAGGTACTTGGAGGTTTTAAAAACCCAAATTCTTGTTCAAGCCTGAAAATTACATTAGTTGGGAATTTGTATTGGGCTACAAGTCTGGACAGTGTTATTGGAGGTGGTTACTCAGTACTGTACTCAGTGGATAGGAGTTCACCATTCACCAGGCTCACGCCATAACTTTGGCTTTATATTGGCCTCTGCACAGTTGATGTTGATATATCCAAACAGAGGCAAATTCAAGCAACACTATGAATGAATTTGTGTGTGTGTATATATATATATATTTTTTTGTATTATGCAAATTACATTTATTTCATCTTGCTACAATATATATAAATATACAAATATATATCATAATTGGGGCAAAGCTTTAGTCATAGGGAATTCCTTGAGAACAAAATGGGCTCTTCACGGCCACCCAAATGTCAATAAAGCTATGTGATTTAGAAAACTTGAAGGTGAAATCCAAAGAGACATGAGACCAGGCCTTTCTAAAGTTGGAAGAGTGCCAGCTGAAGGGTCTTGTTTAATGCACACAGTGGGCAAGATTTAATTTATGCTCTGGCTTGTCTGGAAAGGAAAGGCAAGCAAACCAATCAGCAGAAGGATTTTCTTCTCACCTGGGTTTCTGGCATTGTGGAGCCATGTAACTGCTGGAATACCTCTAATAAGTGTCATGGAGTTTGCCAGGCAAGCAATCAGACTGATGAGAACACAACTGGGTCAATGTGGTCAAGAGAAGCTGATGTATGGGGAGGACAGCAACCACAAAGAAAGATGTGCGGGCAAGATAGGGTCCACAACATGGTCAGGACAGGACTAGGCCTCAAAAAATATTTAATCATACTGCTGGCATTGGTGTTTCTGGAGCCCAGGTTATAGGTAATAAGGAAATTAAATCAGGAAAAAAACAAGCCCCACCAAGCCTAACATAAGTGAAGATAATTAGCCCACTCAATGTGCTCAAAGGTATTATGGTTACCATTGTAGGGTGCAACATCCTCTACAACCAGTGTTTTCATTCTTCTAATGCCAACTTGATGCCCAAAAGTTTCTGGTTACCAATATCATAGTAGTGTTTTGCATAGGAAAACTTTAGAGAAAAGAATGCACCCAAACACTTGGGTATGCTAGAATGCTAAGAACTGCCTCCACGCCAAGATCAGTATTCACTTCCAAAAAGAAAGGTCGTTGAACATCTGAATGCACCAGAAACAGAAGGAAAAAGCCAGTAAGTAAGAATAAACTCATTCAGAGGGGACACAATGGAGGAGAAGTTTCTGATAAACCTTTATAAAAGTTGATGAAATCCAGAAGGCTCAGTAATTCCTTTAGTGGGTTGGGGCTAGTTTAATAATGTGGAAACCTTGGCTGGATTAATTGAATGTGATGGATCCCAAAAATGAATATGTTCAACCTCAAATTCACACTTTTCTACCTTGGTATAGAGTGCCTGTAACACCAATCTTGTAAGCGAGAACAGCCGAATTCACTGCGTGATCGAGTTTTAAAAACTCGCTCGCTCATCCCTATTTGTAAACAAAGTTGCAGCTTCATTGTCTTCTTTTTAAGGCTCTTTTTACATGTTTTTATCCCAACAAGACTACTTTAACATTACTATATTTCTTTTTTTTTAAATAAGCCTAAGCCACTAGTTAGGGGGATAGCACTTTGATAAAAAGAATAAAAATGGGCCAATACTTTCCTACATCCCTAAGAATCCTCAAGTTGAAGCGGAAATGATGTAGGGTACAGGAGGTTTGTATTAGCTATTAGCAGAAAATGCCCCCCTTCATATTTAGAAGTCCTACACCCCACATTGTACAATATTACTCGACTTAGCAGTTTGGTGAATAGGGTCTTTATGCCAACCAGGGAGGAAATCAAACAAAAAAAAGTAGGAACCACCCCAATACACTAAGTATGTCCCACCATGTACTCCAAAAAGAACACTATACCATATACAATAAAGCTTTACATAAAAACAGATACATAGCTTTTTAGGTATCTATCATCCTAAACATATTAAATATAAAATGCCAGGGAAACTTTATTAGTTTTCAATATACAGTACATAGAATTATTAATAGAAACACAGACTAAAAACTACCTCACATCATGAAATCAGTATGACAACACTCTACGACCTCAATTAACATCAATGGACAGGAGATTTTCCAGAAGTCACCCCTAGCCAGATTTTACTAAATTTCCGCAGAGCTTGGCAAACTATTACTTCCTCAATGTACAGGGAGATGATGGTAAAACTTTTCCACTTTGCATATATTTCACCACTACGTTACCATCAGATGGGACTAGGCTCTTCCTTACAATGTTTGGAATGTGGAAACCCTGAGGCAGATCTATACCATTTGTTGTGGAATTACCCCAAAATTAAGTATTTTTGGAGGATGGCGGTAATGTGTTCACTTGGAAGTTTGATGAACTATCTACCATTAACTCCCGAATGGGCTATATTTGGGGAAGTACACCTTAAAGGTTTCAGCAAACATCTCTTAATACATTCAATGGTTGCTAAAAAAGACCCATCTGTATAATTGGATTCTATCGAACCCACCCTCACTCAAATTATTTCTTGAAAAGTTATGGTTTGTATTCCAAATGGAATGGATAGAGGCATCCTTATCTAAGGAATCTCGGGTTGGGGGTTTCTTTGAAGTCTGGGAATCATATATAGTTACCCTACCAAATGACATACGAAGAGTTCTTTCTACTTTTGAAATGGCTGCCTGGTACGCCTATGGCCTTTTGAGCAACGCTCCCCCAATCCTTTGTTAGTATCATATTGTTCCATGGCCAATTTGAGCCAATAAGAGTCCACTGTGATACACAGTTTAGAAGATTTATGTTTATTGAATCACCACATTTTCTACAGTAAAAGTGATTTCTTTTTGTTTCTTACTCTGGACTGGAGGGGGGAGGATTGCTGTTGAACACATTCTGTAACTGTACTATACTATGTTGTACTATACTGGGCGCATTGCGTTATTCATTTTGATCCCAATGATTCTCTGTTATTTTGAATACTGTTATTTTCTTTATTACCGCTATTTTGTGTCCAATTCATTATTTTCTGTTACAATGTTGTTACAAGAATTTTTCCTTTGAAGAACTAATACAAATATTTAAAAAAATAAATAAATAAATAAAAAACAGAATTCCAGTAAAGCAATGAAAAAATAGCTAACCTTGTGGCCATCAAATAATTCTAAATTTTGACTGTGGCTAGACAATGACTGGAAACTCATTTTACTAATAAACAACATCCTGTTAAATGTTTCATCATGGTATTAGTTGAAATTGTAAACATGCTTAAGATGGAAACTGCTTCGCATAAGGTTTGTCACCTGATTTATAACCCCAACCTCATCCTGGTGACAGGGCACACACTACAAATAAAGATCGAACTAAAAGGTCAAGTTTCATGGTCAGATCAAACTTTTTTTCAGTTTGTAAAACTGATTATTTTTTTTTATTTAAAACTTTGAATTTTTATCAATGTAAATTGAGTAAAATTGGTTACTGTGTAAGTTTCAGCTTGAGGTATTGAACTCTGTGCACAGATGGCTCATTTTTAGACAAGCAGTTAAGCATAAGAAAACTAAAGGTAACCCCAGAGCTGTGCCATCTAGTGGGAAATAAGTATAATAAATTTTATATGTAATTTTATAGAATATATATTGGATCAAAACAAATAGAAGAAAGAGGAAAGAAGGCTCTTTTTGAGGTACCTAGGTAAAGGACTACCATTTTATTGTATCACAAACATTAAAAAACTATATCAATAATAGGGGGGATCCAATTGCAACTTAAAAAAATAAATCCCAAAAATTAATAAAAATAAACATTTACAGATTTAAGGCATTCAAACCACACTATGTTAATGATTTGTGAATTAACTTGTCATATTTACCCTTACTATACAGTATATTAGAATTTTCAATTTGACATTTGTACATTTTTGAAATTGTTGAATTCAGGAAATTGCAAAATCAACCTAAATATAGGACATTTAGCTAATTCAGATAATTCATCTGAATGATCTGGTTTTTCGATAGCTTGGGTTAGTTTGCCCTCAGTATACAGCAGGTGTTTTCTGGCCTTGTCCTTCATTGCAATGTTTTTTGGAGCTGTCTGTGTATCCACTATAGATGACATGCAAAAGACAATGGTTAAAAGTCTCCAGGAAGATAAACAACTGTTGGACTCCTGCAAGCATCCACTGCATCCCTACAGTTCACTTACTAAAATTACCTAGAAATGTGGAGGTGAATATGGAAAAAAGGAAAATGTGTCCCCACTTAAGCAGATTTTGAGGTTTCATGCTGTTCTCTCAAACTGTGCCACAACTTTTTTTCCCAAATACAGTCCTGCAAAGAGAACCTGGAAGACTCAAGTTTGGATGTCGGGGTCTAGCAAAAAAAAAAAACTCCTTTTGTACTAATTTAGCCTGAAGTGATTAGATGTCATAAAGGAAAGATTCTAAAGAAAATAGGAAATGGTATTAGTCACCTCTACCAACAAGAACCCTACCCTCCTACAGGAACACTCATACCTCCCCTAGCCCTAGATACCCTCCTTCAGCCTGGGGCAGAAGCGCGCACAACCCAGCTGACTTGTCACAAGGCTATCTTGACCTCATCTGATCCTAATTATTTTGGACCCCTGATTGGCCACTACCTGTATGAATGTGGCATCTTAGCCACATGGACCGTACTAGCTTAATGTTGTACCAACTATCATGATGTTTTTTTGATTCTGAAAATCCTTTGCCAACCTTGCTACTGTTTGACCATCCCTTGCATAATCTCTGACTCCTTGGATCATCCACCTAGCTGACTGATCTCCTATGCATGACCTCTGGCTTTGCCATAACTTTTTGTAACAGTAGTTTGTTTTAATTCAGAAGTAATTTTTTTTTTTTTTAAATTGTTACCTAATGAGCCTGAGGGCCAACAATACAAAACCCCTGCTTTACAATTAGCTGCAGTGTTGTCAGTTTATCATGAAAACTCTTTCAGTGGGCTGTTGCGCTACCTATCCAAAAGAATCCAATAAGCTGCCTAATGGTCAACAGAAGAAGTGAAGTGGCAGACTTACAACCCTACTGTTTAATGTGAGGACGTTGGTTAGCTTTGTCAATGTGCAACACTCACCTCTGTGACCCTTTTGTTCCCCCATCCCATCCCAGAACCCCCTACTCTGCCCTTTATCTGTATTTTTTCACCTTTATTATCATAGGATGTTTTGATTTTGTATTTCTTTATTTTTTTTTAGAAATTGTTGTTTATACAGGTCTTCTAACATTCTACTAAAGTTCAAAAGCTTTGTGTATGTCAATACCGTACGGACCAGAGAAGAAATGGGGGTAGAACCCACATACGCTTGCCCTCCAATTGTAATTGTTGGTGCAAATAAGCAGTAGTAGTTATTAGTAATAGTAGTATAGTAGTACTTTAGTATACAAATCACACATTTGTAAAACCTTGTATAAAACAAGTTCTTTAATAGTAAAAAAATGTTTTTAGCATGGCACTGCAATAGTTTACTGAGCTTCAAGTAAGAACGGAATGTTTTCAGCAGTGTATGTAATAAAAAAGGAGGGGTGTAACAGAAGGTGGACTTTCCGAGAAATAAGTATTATTGTAACAGAACAAACCAAAGATCAGTATACAACTACCATCACTGGCAAATAACAATGAAACTTTTCCATTTACTCCTAATTTCTGAAGGTAAGAAAACTATTTTCTCAGAACAGGGTTTTTTTATATGACAATGTAAATATAAAATAGAACCAGTTTCATTTTAAAGAAGAACATAATTAACTTGCTAGGAGAATAATCAACAGGCTTGATTTTGGAATTTGATTGCAACCATGCCCAGCAAAGTAGAGCAAATCTGGTAAATTGCAGTGAACCTGCAAAACTTTAGACAGTGGAAAAGGAAAGGCTTTATTACAAGGACTTATGCTTTTTTGCTGTCATCATGTCTAATAACAAAAAGAGCATCTGTCCTCAAAAGTCAATTTTTATTATGTAAATGGTGAAAAATTGGTTACAAATTGATAAGTGTAAAAAAGGGAACAAAATATACATGCTTTAACACATGATGAAAAACAAACCTAAAAAGTCGTATTTGAAATCTACCAAAAAAGATGAAATGACAGCTATTGGACCCTTTAAAAGACCTCTCTGTGGGGTCAAAATACTAAGTTATTTCAACTAAAGAATTGTTTTACTTTATATAGGTATATATTTTTTCATCTAATAATTTATTTCACTTTAAATCACTTATTTCTCAATAAACACCCCACAGATCTTCACGATTATCTCCAATCAGAATCCAGAGATATTTTTTGTAATGATAACTGTGCTATTCTCAGTTAGTTGGTAACTTGGTTTAGAATATATATATATATATATATAAAAAAATTGCTATTTAAGATGGTAAACTTGGTGAATATTTGTCTTTTTTATTTAACTGTCACCTGTGCCTTTTCTCCTCCAATGAACAATATCGTGATGATAAAATACTGAAAAGTTGGCAGATTTAAATTGTAAAAGATAGCGATAAAAGTGGCATGTTACCTTTCAGTTTCTGAAAACTACTTTGGCATAGTGTTAGCACCAGAAATGTGGATACAAATTGAAATGTGGATAAATTGCCAACCCAGAGAGAGAGAGAGAGAGAGAGAGCGAGGGAGAGGTATTTTATAATAATTACTGAATGATCTTCTTTACAGCGATCGCTGCCCGGATGGTTCTGTATCAGCCCCAGGATTTTGTATCAGTTGATGTTGGGGCCACTGCAGTCCTCAGTTGCATGTCTAATGAAGCTATGGAAATTGGAGATATGATGTTCTGGTTCAGAAAGGATTATAAACCTGCAGAAAGTCCTATACGGGTTAAGGCCTGTAATAACAAGACTGATGTACATAAATATGGATGTACTGGAAACTCTAAAAATATGATAAACCTGGAGATTTATAATATACAGATAAGCGATTCTGGAATTTATTACTGTTCAATGCATTATGTGAATCAGCAAAAATATAGCAATGGGACAATGTTAATTGTAAGAGGTAAGTTATTTGTTTTCAATACATTTTATTGTTTTTTTTTTAACAAACATATCCAAATACAAATAACAGGTACAGTATAGTGGGAAAAAAAGGGGGAAGGACACCATTAACAAACAATCATAGAACATAAAAGCCTGGCACATAACCATATTATTAATTAAACAACAACATTGAGGTAATTAGTAGCTACACTTCACCTGTTTAGGATAACCAAGGAAATAAGTTATTATATTTGTAGTAAGGTAACCGTTTCTTAAGTGTCTGGTAAACTAAATTATGTCACAGTTATGTATATTTACTCCAATATTTCATCCACTTACTATGGTTGCTATCAGGACTAATGGCTGGCACATTATGATATTGTTATTATTATTTTTTATTTATAAAATGGCAACATATTATGCAGCGCTGTACAATAAATAAGGGTTGCAGAAGAGCAAACCTGCACCAATAACAATATATACATGGAGAAGCAGACCCCGTTAAGCTTATGTGATTGGCTGACCACACATATCCATCCCTGTCACAGTAAAGAATGCTGTAGCTGACAAGGTCAACTGTGGCCCAGTTTGACAAAGTTAGGTCCCGATATTGATCCTTGGCCCAGTGATTGGGGACACCTTCTCTAGTTCATATACTAATTACTATTTACACCTCATACTATGCATTCTCTGGTACCTTACTGTATATTTTGTACCTCTATACCACTTCTGCCATCTCTGCTTACAAAACCAAATATTATCCATAATAACATATTCAAGTGAATATAGAGTTACATGTAGGGGTATTCATGTTTCAAGCAGGATTACTGTGACATGCCCATAACATAAGTCAAAATTACTATGACAAATATTTTGGTGCTGAAAGTTAATGTATCATGAAGGTTGACAGTTCAGGTCTAAAGGTCACTACAAATTTAGGTGTCACATATTTCACCATAGTAATTTAGTTACTACATCTACTACAGAGGAACCTGCACATAGATGGACTTTCCTGAACCCAATCTTGCACAGCCAGTACATTAGGTTTACTTTCTGGAAGAGTATAAGTAATAAGTATACTTAAATTTAATTTTAAAGACAGACTGTTATTATACATGTTGTTGTGTTTAGCCTATTATTAGACTCATTATAGTGTATGTATATATATATTTATTTTTTATCTTCAGACAATTCCACACTGAACAGCTCCATCTATCTCCTGACTACTCTGAATGCTACTAATCAACTGGCATGTGTAGTTAATACTCCTTTACATACAGTTTACATGCTCTTGGCTGTCACTGGAACACAGCACAAGAGTAGAATGATATCTAGCAAAATATTTGGAGGTAACTGGTTTTTTCAAGACCTCCTTCTTCCAAGAAACCTCGAAGACTATGGAAATCACGTGACCTGTGAAGTCTGGCTCTGTTCCTCTACTGTCCACATACACTGGACAAAAAAAGAAATAGGTAATATTATATTGCTGTAGGGTATGCTTTTAAAATTATATATAAAAATTACATTAAGCATAATTTACAAATTTTAACAACAGTATAAAAATTCAAATACATTTATAAGCATTATGTTTATTATATGACCAGGTGATGTCTAACCAATTATGACAGCTTTCAGAATAATAACTTCTATACTTTAATATTGTGTAGTAGTTTTTTAAAAACATTTTGCTGTTTCTTTTCATGATAATACAGCAAACTGATGAAGTGACAGACATGAATTATAAGTAAATCTAGGTAGTATAATGCAGCAGTTGCCAACTGAGGGAAAATTTTTGGTGGTCTGCGCACTGGCCAGAGTCTCCCATACGAATTCTAGGTTCAGAGCAGCGGGTGAGCTATGTCTCTGGACCCAAGCTGGCATCATGACGTCACTTTGGGGAAGTTTCTTTCCTTTTGAGTGACACAAGGCTCCCCAAGCATGCACGGTCTGGAGTCCCTGCAATTAGTGGTCCGTAGGTCTAAAAAGGTTGGTGACCACTGGTATAGTGAACCAAGTCTTCCTATCAGATCTTATATCTTTTTGTGACTCCAGGGCAAAGTTTTCTGTGGAAAACTCCTTGCTCTTTTTATATCTATCTGGCAGTTTTGAATTTTTCTAACCACTGTGTGGTGTCCCTAATTCTTGCATTTCATGCACCAAAGTAGAATGTTAGTAATCCATCATGGGGATGTTTTTTTTTTGGCAGACCTGGAAATTATTGCTTAGCAATTTCCACCACTGATATCTCCAGGAGATGTGAGTCAATATTAGGTGGGTATACTTTTAACATCACCCAAAATCTACATTTTTATTTCAGCTCCAAAATTGGCTAGGTACCCCCCTCTTAAAAAAAAGTAAAAACAATTGAGTAATTGAACTGTTTCTATTTCCAGACTTGTAACACAACCAGTGATTTATTGGTTTCCCAAAACAGTTAAATTCAAGGCATGACTCAAGGTTAGTGTGCTTATGTCAGCATGCAACAAAACTTTCAAGCTTTCAAATGGTTGGTGTCACCACCACACATGCAGACTAATGGCAAGTGCAAATTTTTACAGACAGCCCAATCCTTATCCATAAAGAATGTGATGGTTTAATTTATCTTTAAGTACACAGTTTAGTATGTTGCCAACAACCCAAACAGGATTTGCTTTCATAGAAATTCATGCAATCTGTTCTGCTGCTTTGGATTTGCATTACTATGGTATGTGCACCAGGAAGAAAAGTGATAGGAAAAAAAAACATCCAAAATCTAAAAAGGTTGGGAAAACACCTTTGCATGTAAATGTTAAATTATAAAAACCTATGCAATCCTTTATAATTATATTTTGTTTTACACATTATTTTGTTTTTATCCTATAGATACGTCCAAAGACTTTACCATGGCATGTAAAATCTTCCTTGGATTTGTTTTCCTTCTGCCCTTTGGTTTGGTAGGTCATCTCATTTGGACATACAAGCAAAGAGGTAATTGTTTACATTGATTCAAAGACTTCTAACTTAAGAGTGTTTTAATTTTAGATTAGTGACTAAAAATAAGAATCTTTATGCAGTTTCATTGCTATTTGCTGGCTGGAGTGATTTAAAACCTATAATAATATGAAATGTAAAACTGTACAGTTATTGCTTGATATAGTATTTTAGAGGGAATTGGCCATCTGCAAAGTCAAAATCAACCCTGACTAAAACCAACTACCCATAATAAAACATGCTGCACATGAGTCCGTTTTAACAGCCATAGCAGATCTGTATTGGAAATAAGCCATTATAAAGAATATTTAAATAATATTTAAACAACAGGTCACATGTTTAGAAAAAATCATTACAATAATACATTTGCTCACAGATGGTTAAAAGTACCAGAAAATAAACCAAGCACTCTATCTGTGGTCTAAAATCTGCACTTAAAAAGGCCCGCAGCAGCAGCATAGCTCCCTGGGAACAGAAAACCCATCACAGAACAGGGGACACCACAACTGGATCAGTCATTACTATACTTTTAATGTTTATTTTAACTACTTTCTGATACACTTAAAGCTTGCAAAACCCTGAACTTGAGATGCTTATTGAGTTGCAAAAAGAAAAAAAAGGACAGTTGTGTGCAAAAAACACTGATCTAAAATTGCATTGATTATACTTTGTAGCTCTGTAGCTGTAACCCATTTTCAGTGGAACGTGAATGGTAGAAAGCTGTTTTTTAGCAATAATCACATGTATTAGTATATAACAAGTTCATACAATTCACTTTGCATAGGTAAATAAAAAGAATGGTGTAAAGGATCATCCCCATGAAGCATTCATGAGGAAAATGACCGATTATCTATACAAAGGTTGATCTGACAGGTCACCCTTATTAAGTATTTATGGGGAAAGTGACTATTTTCCTATACAGAAATGATCCCTAAGTCAATTTTAAATAGCAAAAACGGTCATATAGCATAACGGTCGTATACAGTCATTTTCCCCTACGCAAAGGTTACATTTAAATTCCTGCTGCTGCAATTGCTTGTAAATTATAGTATTTTTCACATTTATTATTTAGGTTTATTAAAAACAAAAATATCAGAGATCCTATTTTTTTATAAATCTACATACACATGATTTTTTTATTTCAGATAAACAAACTCAAGATGCCAATTGCCAGGACACTTCGGTAAGATTTTAATTTCATGTAAATACACCTACAAATATTTGTACAGTTGTTGAACATAATATTATAAAATAAAACGCCGGTAATAAACATGGCTCCCAGACACCAGGAAAATTTGGTACAGGGGGAAGGAAATGAGTCAAAAGCCAGTCTGTTGTTGAAAATGTCTCTCCAATATTGCTTTATACACAATCAGACACATATTTTAGACTTGACATAATCTTATATTAAAGCAAACCTGTCATATGTACCCAACCTTCCACCGTGTGCGAAGTGAAAACTTATCTTTAGCCCAATACAAGTTATTGCCAATTGAAGACTCCTTGCTATATGCATGGCATGGTAACCAAATAATCCCTAGGAAGCCTCAAGCATTGCATTGTTATTGGGCAGGAAGAGTGGATATACCTTCTCCTATACCTGGAGGACTTTGGCAAAGGGAAGGTATGCGGAGAGGGGTGGTTTGACTTAGGTCTGTAGAAGGTGTCTATCATAGTGTTGGTTTGAATTTTATTTGATATTTGAAGTTTGGTTTCCATTAATTCAATCTTACATTTGTTGCTAAAGGATTGGAAAATGATTTTTATCAAAACAGGATAATAGCAAGTATTTTGTTTTCAATGTAAGTGGGTGGCAATGCCCCTAACAATCACCAAATAAAGGAGGTGCTGCCCACGCTGCCTTCTAAATGGTTGCAGCAGAAATCCCATGGCGAGAGGTAACATCTCTAACAACCACAATATAATGGGAATACTGACTACTCCGCACATATTAGGTAGTATTAACATAGGCTGGTTGTTAGGAAGAGTAAGACCAGCAAGCGTTAATGTTGCCCACTACATACAATAGCAACTTGGATTGTATGAGTTACCAACTATATGGTGGGCAGCATTCAGATTGCATTGCAGCAAATGTATTTGCATGAAAACAATGTTTTTTATCCTTGCTAAGTTCACTCATTGCTACACAAATTTTTCTAGTCTAAAACATTCATAATCTATGACCCTGTTAGGAAACTTTCCCTTCACTTTCTTTAGAATCATCAAAAGAAGTGAGCAGAATGTTTCCAAATAGGGCACAAACAAAAATAAAAGCAAAGTTGTTTAGCAGAGCTGAGAAAAGGTTTTTTTTTTTGCTGTTTTTTGGTTTGTTTTTCATCTTCTCGCTTTGTATCAGGCAGATTTCCTTTAAGCTGTGTGTGGTTCCCAATATGGGAAATGTGGGACAGCAACACAACAAAAATGCAAAAAACACAACTTACCCACTGAACATCAACTAAATGTATTTTTTATATTTTTTTTAGGATGGGATTGTTTATGCACATCTGAATATGAACCAGCTCAACCAAAGGAGAATGTAGCTGAGTTATGAAGATTCTGCAATTATTATTATTATTATTAATAATAATAAACAGGATTTATATAGCGCCAACATATTACGCAGCGCTGTATATTAAATAAGGATTGCAAATGACAGACTAATACAGACAGTGATACAGGAGGAGAGAACCCTGCCCCGAAGAGCTTACAATCTAGAAGATGGGGGAATTTCAATATAAAAAGAACTTATATTACATTACTAAGGGTTATATATATAAAGCAGGGAATCAGACATTCTCCCAAACATTCCCTGATGGTAGAATCTTCCAGGTCTATGTGCTTTAATGGCAGTAATTGATCCTCCACTAGGGAATGTCTGATTCCCTTTATAAATAGATCTCCAAGCTTTCTTCAGTTTGAATCAGCTAAATACATTCCAGTAGCATCAACACTCAAGGTGTACAATTTACTGTTGGTGTAGGCATTCACATCCGGAATAAAAAAAGACATCACAATGAAACCCTTACTCTCTGCGTGGAAGTATGATCTATCTGCTGAGGTCCAATATTCACCCACTTGCAGAATTCTAGCCCTGAGTTGGTGTGTTTGTCAGTCTTTCCTTTCCAGGCCATGGCTGCTTTCTAAAGAAGGGTAAATGTAAGACTTTTCTTTTGATGTAACTGGAATTTATACAGGGCTTCCAAAGTTATCTGTGTTGGTACTTTGCATCACTGTATTTTACTCTGCTTTGTTGAATTTTTATGTATTTTACTGTATTTTTCGCCGTATAAGACACAAAACTTGGGGGGGAAAGTGGGTGCGTCTTATACGGCAAAGGCCGTTTAAAAAAATAATTAAAACAACATACTCACCTGATCCTGCGTACGTCTCCTCTTCTCTCCTCTCCTCGATGCTGGCTGCAGCGCGTGTCTCCTCCTTCCTGCAGAGCACAGCGAGAAGAAGCTGGCACACGCGCCCCCGCAAAGCACGGAACCCGTAAGCAAGCTGATCCCTGCCCTAACAGAGTTCGTTGGCGGAGAAAAAGGTAAGTAATCAGAAGGCACAGGGTGATCAGAAGGAGAATTTAAATTGGCACAGGGTGATCAGAAGGCGAATTTAAATTGGCACAGGGTGATCAGAAGGGGAGAAAACACATGGAGACATTTCAGCCAAACTTGCTATACATATGACTGAGACTCATGTGAGTGCACCAGTCATCTTTGTACAGCGCTGTGCTATATGTCAGAGCTATATTTGGATGTATGTAAGTGTGTATGTCATCACTGCAAAACGCATCGACACATTTCAACCAAACTTGCTGGACATATGACTCAGATTTAGTGAGACCCGAGTACAGGAAATGAGAGAAAGAGCAGATGGTCATTCATCCCATGGCTCACAAGAAAGCACTCGAGGCCCTGACAACCTGATGGGAGGACCTCCGGTACTCCTCTGTAAAGACTTTCGTCAAACTCTGCCCGTCATCCCAAAGTCAATAGCGGCTGATGAGATCCACGCATGTTTAAAACATTCATCTTTTTGGGGACATATGGAACAGATAACTTTAAAGCAAAACATGAGAGTACATCTGGGGGATGAAAGTGCTCTCATTTTCTCTAAAAAACAACTCGAAATCATAGAAAGTAGGTTACCGGTTGAGTTTTCTGGCAAGATAAAATTCCTGTTCGATTTCTGTAATCTGGTGTTGTCCATTGCAGAGCTAATACATGCAGTCTATCCAGCAGTTTTACAAAATTATCACAATTTTAACTGGTTGTGAGAGAGGGCCATTTTTGCTGCAAAAAATGTCCATGAAATAATCAATCAAATACTTGCCATGTTACCAGGCATAGTCACTGAATACAAGTCTATCATTACCGTTGTAGATGCCGATTAGGTCATCAGTTTCCCAACAGAATTCCTAAACTCACTTGACTTGGCTGGATTACCACCACATCTTATTTTACTTAAAGCTGGCTCTCCAAATATTTTACTACGCAACCTTGACCCACCAAAACTTTGCAACGTCACAAGGCTTTGTGTTAAGTAGCTGCTGGCCAATGTAATTGAAGCCACTATCTTCTAGTTTTTATCCCAGGGATACCACTCATTCCTACGAATCTCCCTTTTCAATTTAAGAGATTACAAATTCCAGTAAGACTTGTGTTCTCTATCACAATCAACAAGTCACTGGGGCAGACTATTATGTACTGTGGAGTGGATTTGAGATCGCCCTGTTTCTCCCATGGACAACTTTATGTTGCTCAAGGGTGGGTTCGCCCAAGAATTTATTTATTCTTGTTCCTGGAGGTGAAACTAAAAATGTTGTTTATAATCAAGTTTTGTGTTAAATTTTTGTGTAATATTATCCAAGAATTTATTTATTCTTGTTCCTGGAGGTGAAACTAAAAATGTTGTTTATAATCAAGTTTTGTGTTAAATTTTTGTGTAATATTATATTATAGTAATATTATATTATTATATTATGTGTAATTTTTGTGTAATATTATAGTCAATTTGTCAAAGATTTTATATTATAACTTGTGTATTGTACTTATACTTTTAAAACCTATAAAAAAAAACATTTCTTAGTGTTAAAACATCTGTTTTAACACTATACCTTTATTTGATTCCTTTTTCTGTATAATATAAGATTGCAATAAATAAATACCCAGGCAACGCCGGGTAATCAGCAAGGTAATTATAAATGTGAACATGATCTTTAGAAAACGAGACTAAAGATATTCAACACAAAGCCGGAAGATTCTGGAATCTATTACTGCACATATTCTCATACATACAGTTGACCTTCTAAATTCCGGCAACCTCTGGACCTGAGGTGTGCCGGATTTTCAAAAATTCCAGATTTTTGGATAAGTTATACTTACCTCCACACACAGGCCAGCCTTCCTCTTGCAGCACCGCAGACATCTAGCACAGTTCCAGGGTGCAGGCAGCAGGGACGTCTCAACGTGTATTAGTATAGCAAGCAAGACCCAACAGCTGTTTCTGCAGAACAGCGCCATCAAAACATCAGTGGACAAACAGTGTGTTACAGTCCCTGTATTGAAAATGCAATCCGAAATTCATGCCAGAAAACTGGAATTATCCAGTTTTACCAGATTATCGGTGGCCGGATTTTTGATTGTCAATCGTATTTATATTTGCTATATTGTTGTTGTATTAATTATGTTTTTAAGAGCTTTTCTTTGTTCTTTATATTCTGTACAATACACAGCTCTTGGTTGTTTTTTAATTAAAATATAGTAAAAATAACATCTTGTCAGACTAATACTAATCAGAAATGTTCCCAGTGTTAGCGATCGCAGAAAGGGATAGGCAGATGAGTATTGTAAAATATGCACATTGCTAGAACATTAACACTGAATGACCTTCAGTATAATAATTGACTTGTTTATTGCCAATGATTTAAGTATTTAAGCATTATTACAATTTTTTTTTAAAAAATATTTTTTTATTGAGACACAACAAGTTTCATACAATGATACATAACAGCTCATATTAGCACAATGTAAATTTTAAATAACAAAGGGTACATATGTTTACAGTGCAAAATAACAAAAGCAATAAGCAAGGCAAAAAAAACCCAGCATCTCTGTTTTTTTTACAAATATTACAAAAGGGGGTAATGAATAATTAGGAAAGGAGAGAGGGAAGGGGGAAGGGGGGGGGACCAAAATTAACGGACTGGTCCTACCATAATACACAAATCGGTCCTTAATTCTTATTACAGCTATTAAACCTTGCAAGGGTATGCATGCAGGGTCAGATTAAAATTGTTCAACCACCCTAGAATATTCGATAGAGGTGGTGAATTGCATCCAGTGGAACCATGTTTGTGTAAATTTGGCTGTAGTTTTGGAGTCAGTAGTAATCATGTCTTCCATACGATGCTGGGATCCATACGATCCAACAAGCTGGGATGCATGCTATGGCCGCATTATGTCGCAGAAGGGAGCGTTTATACACCTTTCTCCATAAATCAGACACATGGCATAGAGCCAAGGCTTACCTCTAATATCAACATCCGTAAAGTTCAGGGTAATGTCTGCCACTGCGGACCAAAATGATTGTAATCTAGGGCATTCCCAGAAGATGTGTAGGAGTGTGCCTCGTGCCTCCCCGCACCTCCAACAGGAATTAGCTATATCAGGGAAAAATCTGGTGAGTTTAGAGGGCGTCCTATACCAGAGGGTAGACAATTTGTAGTTGGTTTCCTGGTAATTATTGCATATGGAGTCCTTATGACTGCAACATCACCTTCTGCTCTTCAGTGTATTTCATATGCAAATCTGCTTCCCACCTGGCTACAAAATTAGGCGATTGTGGACTATATATATATATATATATATATATATATATATACTCAGGATTGTTTGGTAGGTGTAAGACAATGTACCTCTCAATGACTGATTGGAGACACAAAGTGATTCTAGTGGCAGCAGGGTATGACTGAAATTGGAGGGCTGTGGTAGTGATCTGAACACATAGGAAAGCTGGATGGAGCGCCATGGGGATAGTGAAGGAAATTCCCTATCAGACTGCAAAGTGGGCAAGGGGATCCATTCTACATTCTGAAGGAAGTGTATTGCTCTGTGTATACCTTGTTTACGCCAGAGATGGAAAACCGGATCTGAAAGCCCAGAGGGAAACTCCAGATTTCCCAGAATAGGCAATAGAAGCGACTAGTAAGTAGTTACTTTCGGATGGTTGAAAATTTTGGAAACTACTTTTAGGGTCGCACCAGTCAGTAGATATCTCAGTAGTGGGGCTTTAATCACATCTGGGGCCCCTAAAGAATCGATTGGGGTTTGGGAACAGGCATTATTACTAATTTAAGTTCTTTTACAGCTTACTGTTTTAATTTTTTTTATAATATATTAAAAATATGTCTATTCTATGCCAAGCATAGCAAATGTAATGAAACAATGAGGTAGACACTGTGTCACACAAACAGTTATCAGAAAAATTTATAGACCTAAAACATGCATGCACCAGAAGAAAGTCAGTGGCAAGTCACATTTCCTTATCTTAATGCTTGCTCTGGGTCAGTGACCAAAAATACTGAAATCTAAGTATCCACAATCCCTGGGTTCCTATGTAGGTATTACATGGAGACTAGTTAGCCATTACATTTGTTTAACCTTACCTACCTAAGTTTAGGATTAGACTTTAACAAAAAAAAGTAAACTACCAGGTAATGGCCAGAAAAAACAAATTTGCAGCAAGTTTGTGTTGCAATGTACAAACAAAGATGTCATCAACCCAATAACAGCGTCAGCAGTATAAGTACAGGTATCAACCGGCAGCATCCCAATATGATTCAAAATAGCTGTCCATGAAATGAAAAAAACCTCTTAGTAAAGAACAATCCAAAGTGCAGCCTAAGCAGGTAATGCTTCAGCATTTATCCACAGCTGACCGGCATTATCGGGTTAGTAGTTAACAGGGCAACCATCGGGTATTCTACCTTGTTAAGTCATTTATCCCCTGAAAAGGCAGTTTTATCCACAAAATACGTCAGGCACAAATAATAAATATATAAATAAAATACAGAAATATAAAATACACTGAAATGTGAAGGCTCTCACACATAAAATCACAAGCTGTAGTAATAGTGTGAAATATAAATCCTTCACTAATCATAGCAATATTAGTAGATTAGGGCCGACGTCTACACTCAATACGTATACACAAACATAGAGGGAATGGGAGAGGACAATAAGATGACTAGCATCATTTAGAGCAGGTTAGTGATAGTGTAGTGGAGGTCCTGCCCTAAAAGAGTCTACCTTGGCATGGCGACTGGCTTACAATCTTTTGGCCAACAATGTTTTATGAGTTGGGGCACCTAAAAGTAATCTAGAATCCCTTACATGATAAAGAGAACATTTATTTTTTGTTATTGGACTCATTGTTGCCCAATAGAGTAAACCAAAGTACTCTTTGTTTAATCTTAGTATAATAAAACTGAATCAAGGGGTACAAAGAGGCCCAAAGGTATTTTTGTAATTTTTTATGGGTTTAGGAAGTAGATTATTAACAAATACAGAACAAAGATCCCTCCTTGAAGCCACCACTACTGGAATATATATACTTATTTATTTGCGTGTGTATAAACTTGTATATGTTACAAGGTCTGCTCCTGCTAGAAAAGGCTGTCATTGACTGTTCACTATTAGACTAGTAAAATGAAATTATACTTTGATATATTCTCTTCTGTACACTGACTATATTCAGAGAGCAAACTCTATTTTTGAGTGTATCTTTAGATAAAATGTTAAAACAGTCTCCCAATGACCAAGTTAGACTCTTAAAACAATAAAACATTTTGTCAGGAATGTGTAATGTATCATTGTGTATAGATAGTATTGGTCAGAAGTATGTAGCAGTGCCCTTCCATTACTAGCTAGTAAATACAACATGAAAGAGAATGTCAGAGCAAGTCCTGTCATTGTCAGTGAATGCAATATTTATCCCAGTTTTGGTACATATATATATATTAATATATTTTGAAGTTAGGGGGATCAGCTGATCGCAGGACACTGTAGTGCTTCAGAAAAGTCCACTTATTTAGACTCAGGCATAAATTAAAATAGCTTGCATTCAGAACTAAATGGACACAAAATGGCTTAGTCTAGTAGAACACACAGTCCCACAGTCCCACAGATAAGTATATGCTACGCTACGCCAGGTGGTTGCCTGGTACACACTTTTTTCAGCTCTAGGACCTAAAAAACATGGGTTCCTCAGTCAACATGCTCCCTTCAGCATTACAGCTTGCAGAGACTGACATACTCATCGGGGTATTGGTCCCATGGGTCTAAACTTTGGGAGGCTTCCTAGGCTCACACAGCCTCGCCACCTAGTCTCAGGCTATACCTTCCCTCCCTCACCTCCAAATGTCAAGGACAGGTTCATTTTTTTAGCATCAGCCAGGGGCTTCTCAGCAATCCTTAATTCCAGAACTGGAAGCAGCATGGAGTACCTGGCCCACCCATTCCTTCCAGGACACTCTGGGCCTTGATATTCAAATAAAAAGCCATAATTCTACAACAATACAAATACTGAAAGCCTCATCCAGGCTCTTAAATCCCGTTTTGGGAAAGATGATGCCAAATACCCTGCAAATCCTGCATCATATATTTCATCCAGTTACTATATATAGTATTATAAGAATATAATTTTTTTTTATGTCAGTGGACAGAAAACCCATTACCCAAGCAATTGAATCAGTGAACAAAATATTCCCAAACATTGGTTTTAATGAGTACAATATTAACCCCCAGAACTGGAGGCTCAATAAAAAAAAAACAGTAATAGTGCCAGTGGACAAAAAAATAACTTCTGGCATTGGTGTCAGTGGTTGCACAGTGTCTCCGAGGGACAGTGATCCAGTGTTGCACAGTACTAAAAAAGCCCTTGCCCTTGGCTAAAAAATGTTGCCTCATACTACAGTAGGGGTACACAGTGCAGAGATCTGCAGGACTGGTGAGATGGCCGATGTCTATGTACATCTGCAGCTGTCTCTATTCCTATTACCAAGAAACAGTTGCCAACGGGAGTATTTACATAGAACTACAGTGCTCCACTTGTATATGTAGCGGCATAACATAATGAAGAGTTTGGGAACCTGAATCTACCGCTGGATTGAAATGAAGGGAATCACTAGGGCTAGAATTGGAAATTCTAGGATTACTATCCAGTGCATGGAGCCTGAGAATGCATACCCCTAGCATTGCTGACAGAGACCACATTTAAAACAACAAGCAATGTGGTTAGGGACTTCACTAAATACCTGAAGGACTGCACCAGCAATGGTTTCAGTGGACAAAAAATTTCCCCCAGCAATAAAGCCGGATGATATCTGAATTGTCTGGTGTCTTCTTCTGTAAATGCACTGGTCTGCTCAGATTGCCCAATTTACAGTGGGGGGGTACAGAAAGGGGGCTGGGCAAAGCTGATGGGAGCATACTGTACAGACTAAAACACAGGACATAGGACAATAGAGGGAAGGCAAACATGGGAATTGAAGTTCCTGACTTCAAACTAAGTAGCAAACACCCATTCATTTTCCAGATGACCCTATTCTACTGACTCCGCTGGGGGGTGCACTGGCCAGAGCTGCGGACCACCCCTGGTCTCCTTGCTCTCAGATGGCAACGGCCCAAAAATCATTGCATGAACAGCATGGATCAGTTCCCAGAGGATTCTCCTGCACAAGCTTATAAAATAAAGCATGCAAAGTGAAATTTTAAAACACACAGAGAGAGAGTTGTGGAATGGGGAGGTAGTCTGTCACTAAAGAGAGGTCTGCACTGAGGGGGCCTGTTACTGGTTCTGAGTGAATCCCTCACTGAGGGGAATATGCACTGAGGGGGCCTGTTACTGGTTCTGAGTGAATCCCTCACTGGGGGGATTATGCACTGAGGGGGCCTGTACTGGTTCTGAGTGAATCCCTCACTGAAGGGAATATGCACTGAGGGGGGTTGAACTGAAAGGGGACTGGGGGTCTGCACTAAGGTGGGCCTGTCATTATTCAGGTCTGTCACTGAAGGTTCTAACGTGTAAATGGTATCTAGAGTTGCAGCAGAAAGTGTGGTTGCTGGATCCATATTTTACATAAACATATTTCGGGACCCATAGGTCTGTAGCAACAACACTGTCCAAAAATTTCATCTCCCAATTGCGCTTTCCTTATACACAATGTATGGGCAAAGTTTCGGGAGTCAGGGAAGCAGCACTGTTTTGCTGGAGAGGAAATCAGTAGAGAGGGACAGAGTGGGGTGTTAAATACATTTTATAATGAATTGTATAATGATTAGATGAGCAGCTTCTTGGTTATTGCAATTTAGTGCCAGTTTTAGTGTAATCACAAGCAGTGTGATTTTCAGCTATGGAAATACTGGATGCTAAGTATGCAGTTTCTTGTTTGTAGAGAAAAGGGCCAAAAAAACGTAAACATGCTCCTAAAATAGAAGACCCGTGGTTAAAATTTCATCAAGTGTACAGCAAGACCTCAGCCACTTGACACCGTTTTCAGACAGAATCATTATTCTGTTTCATTAATAGAAGATAAAATTTGTCAGTCTGGTACAGGACAATTGTCTAAACTGTATTGTGTATGCTCTAGCATTAACAGTGCTCTTCACTGGAGACAACTGAACTCAGGATTGACTCCAAAACTGAGATAAATGGTGATTGTTTATATTTATCTACAAATAATTGTATTGACCTATTTTTCTGCATAATCAAGCTAAAAAATGGTCAAAAGTGTCAGTCATTCTGTTTCCTGTTACTGAGTTGGAGGAAACCAAATGGCACTTGATTTGGTATACCAAAGTTTTTTTTATAACTGGACCTGGTGTAATGAATTGTTCTATTCTTATTACCCACAAACTCCACTGGCAAAAAATATCACATATAGGTTTTATAGTGATCTCCTCACTGGGGTGTAGTCGTAAAAAAAGAAGAGGGGGCACGGTACCCACACCACTTCACCCCTGCCTATGTGTCACTCATAGGGGAAGAAACTCCCCCCAGAGTGACATCATGATACCAGAACCTGCCCACTCTCCCATCGCAGGTCTGAGCCTGAGCTCACGGGTTGTGTTCAGAGAGACAACCTGCCCACCGCTCTGAGCCTGCAAATCTATACCGGAGACATGGTCTGCAGCTCTGGCCACCACACGTGCCCATTCTCGAAAAAGTGAGGGCACAGCGCTCCCACCCACTCCCACCCGTGCCTGCCCCACTACACCCCTGGTCTGGTTCCGAATGGTCTAACTCCTGTGCATGATCATAGAAGACAATTCATTCCAGCACCAACCTATGCATATGTAACACTAAGCTTCATAGGAGTGGCTGGTTTGTGACGTGTTCTCATCTGAGATGGGGCGGAATCAACACACAGTTAATATCTGGGGGGTTTATTGATAAACACAATTAACAGGAGCGAGGAACAGGGGTTCAGAGTTTCAGGATAACAACTCACAATCTGGTGAACAGTCAAAAGTCTCTCTATATCCTCAACCCTAGGCTAAGGGACTAACAGGCTTTTGTAACAGATCCACACCTGTGGACAATAATCCCTAATGAGCTCTGGGCTAAGGTAGATAACCCATTTCATGACAGTCTGTATTTCTTCAGCACTTGTGGTTTCCTATCCTATACTGAATCCTATCGTGGGTTCCCTTTCCCAACATGGGAACTTACTGAACTCTAAAGTGTATCATGCCACAAGAAGCTTTTTCTCTCTTCTCTGCCTACCTGGGTTCCCAAGTAGAATGGGCCAAGGCCCCCTAGATTGTCTGGCCTCACAGACTCCTCAAAAAACCCCAATGGCAGGATCTCCCTACCTCCTGATTCTCCTGGTATTTATTCCGTATGAAACATACATCTCAATGGGTGCAAAACCCTGTTAATGGACACAGGAACAACACTTGTCATTGACAATTGGTTCCCCTTTCTACGGTGATAAGAAAACCGGTTTATAAGACCCAACAGTTGTAGCTAATCTACAAACCTCTACATGAAACACAATAACAAATATGAAAAATAAATGAATATAACTTCTTTAAATGACAAAGTCATAAATAATTATGATTATTATCACATATGACTTATTAATCTGTTCTATGTCCATGCAGGGCAAAGAAAAAGCTATTCCTTTAAACAGAACTAAACTTAGCTGCCTGCACCCAAGAGTTTGCCTTTTTTTACTCATTGTGGCACACTTACCTGAGAAAGTGCCCCCTCCAGCGCTGTGATGGCTGAAATATCTCTTAGCATCTGTCATCCTCTGGTATGTTTTTCTGGTACTTTTCTTTTTGGTTTGGTTTCTTCAGCCATTTTTATTTGCCAAGTCAGGAGGGCATAATTCCAATGCATGAACATAGGAGCTACTTCATCTGGGCACAGAATTGTGCTGATAATATACACTGAGCTGTGATGTGCAACTCAGTAAATGGATGTTAAAAGGAGTTTAAATATAGTTTCCCAGACGCACATACTCCTTTCGCACACCTTTTACAGGGCTAGACCAATCACAAAGCTCACTCTGTAGCCCTGTGTAAAAGAAGGCTTGATTAGCTTATAGATTATCCAGTAAGGCTAAGAAAGTTGCAGGAACATTACTGGACAAAGCCCAGATCACAATATCAAATTAATTTTAAAAAATCCAGTCTAGGTTTTTGGGTCACCCAGGTTCTCCCATGAATGTCTATCATCTCCATTTAGGAGATCTTTAATAAATCAGGCTCAGCTAGAGCAAGTCTGACAGACCTCATTTCTTGGCTAGTTCTTTCCTACCCAGCCAAAATGTCTCTGGCCCTCCCCTTCCATTCATTTGATTTATGATCTTTAATCATGGAGGCTCAGCATAATACATGACCACAGATTCTAGTTTTCGGTAAATTATGTACAGAAACCGTCTGATCCCTGACAATCATGATCTGCCTGTATTGTAATAAAGCACATGGGGTCCAATGTATGGAAACAGAAAAGTTTTATTTCTTATTAGTTGCAATCTATCTATATAAACAGATATAATAATATTGCTAATGCGAATTGTTGATGTCATCATTTTATGGTGATTTCCCTTCAGGGAGCTTTCCCTATTTACCGCGGCCGTGGAAGTATCAACGCCAGCCGTGGTAAATAGGGAAGCTCCAGCGGCTCCGGTAGTTCCTAACGCCCCCCTGGCAGATCCGGCCAGCAACCCGCCCGCATTAGGCCGGATCGGCCAGGGGGGGTTAGGCCAGAACGAACTACCGGCTAGGCCGTATCTGGCCTAAAGGACGGAGTTTGCCGACCCCTGGCTTAGGGGATACTGATAGCAATACTTGTGACTGCTGAGGACACTGAGAACTATACTGATGACTGCTGGGGTTACTGAGAGCCATCAGTTCGATGGTCAATGCTAGCAACATTTAGGTCTATAATAATCACTGCTGTAATCTGTATTGGTCATTGATTGTAACCTTGATCTATATTTATCATTCCTGAGAACATTGAGATCTGTACCAGATCTGAAACATTGGACAGGAAAGATATTTATACTGCTCAGTTCTAAGGACACTTAGGATTTGTTTCCTAACAATATAACTATAACCAGCATTTATATAACTATATTATGTGTGATCAAACAAATGTTGTGATCTGAAGGTGTGAGATATAATGATTTGAAATAGAATTGGTACTTTGGATTTAAAGGAGGAAACCTAACTAGCCATATTTTCATAGCTGCAAAACTTGAAAATCAGCCCTTCTGATACTAGTAAAGGACAGGATGTTTTACATACAGAATATAAATGTGAGAAGAGCAGGAAGTCACAGATCACACAAATAAATGGTCTAATCTGCTACTGGTAACCTGCAAAAGATCATGACAGCCAAAATTCTGATCGTGTTTTATATTTATCTGCATGGTAGGTAACCTGTTCCTTCATTCAGCGGTGACAATGATATTGTCTCTGAAAATGTTCCCTGCACAAACAAGATATGTATTTAGCTGCATTTGTATGTCAGACACCTTAAGTTATTTGTAATGCTCATTTTATTTTTATTCCTTTCTTTTTTGTCTTTTTTCTGGGCAGGTGAAAGATAGAAAGATTGAGTGATAGATTTTTAAAAACAGAGAGCGATACTGTAGACAAATCAATACAAAAAAAA
>NC_092864.1:24718938-24740321 GCF_032062135.1 Pyxicephalus adspersus | reverse complement strand
TGCTCCTGCTATGCATGCTTTAATTCTACCTGAATTCTACCTGAAAAGGAGAATTTCTACTATGCAATTCTACTTGAAATTCCACACTGTGATTCTACCTGAAGTTAGGGATTGTTGTAGTCCATATTTCAGTGAAAAAAGCCTTGATTCTACCTCAGATACACTAGTTCTAGAAAAATATACATTATTATAAAAATATAGAAATATTCTGTAAATTCTGTATTTGCAATGCTTTCATTAAACCCAAAATCTTGATCATTTCATCCAATTGAATTTTGACAAATGTATTCATCTCTAATTGATAAATATATATCATGCTGGTTTAATCTTTGTAAAATAGACTGGCTACTTTTTTTTTAGCATTTTCAGAGGTTTACTATTTACATCAAATGAAAATTTAAAATTTTATTTAATCACATCTAATAGAGCCTTTCTATTCGTGTAACTATCAGTGGCTGGTTATATGATTGCTTAGTGTCTAAAATAATTATTTTTCATTTTATCTACTAGGTGTCATTGCAAGAGAATTTGTCCAAAAGTTTTCTCATGTCAAATTTGTGAAAGCTGGAGAGACTGCCACCATCCTGTGTAATAAGACTAAAGACAATAGTTATGCTACCTGGCAATGGTATAAAGAAAAAGAGGATGGAGGGCTGCAGGACGTGGCACAAAACACATGTCCACCAAGGCCTTCCCCATTAGAAAGAATTGTGCCAAACTGCAAAGAAAAACAATTTGCAATGGATATTAAAAACGTGGACAGATCTGATTCGGGAGTATATTACTGCTCAGAGACTGGACTTATTCAGAACTTTTATGTGGCCAACACATTAATTGTTACAGGTGAGATATATTTTACTCTTATACACATTGTACAACTAGAACACGAATGGCTCCTGGCAGATCCCCCCTTAATGATTAAATTGCTATATAAAGGGTGGTGGATAGTGCCTGATATAAGCATTTATTACAATAATAGCAATATGATAGGTGGCATGCCTCTATGGACTACCTGCTACATCCCTCTTCTAACAGTTATAGATTTGTCATTCATTTTGGCTGAGCTTAAAAAAGAAACAAAAAGGAATACTAATACAAACCTAATGCGTGTAATATCATTATAATATATTTTATACAAATGTTTGTCCAAAAATATATTTTTGAAAAATTGATTCCTATGAAATATATTTCTTTTTTTTTATTTTACTATTCCTTTTTTGTGTTTACTATACCTTCAATTGTAAAAACAAAAAAACAATTGAACTGAAATAATATTAAATAAAAATCATTATAGGACTGAATTGGGAGGAAGTCTATATTACTCCTATAAGTTGGTAGGAAAGATACTTTATTACTTTTTTTATTTTCTATAATTTTGACATTAGTTCATGCCTTCTCAAGGCTGTGCCCAGCTTCCCATTCATCATGGCTTGCATTAGCTTGCTTATTAGCCCTACAATTTGCTGCGTCCATCCCAATAGACTTCATTGTAGTTCACAGCTAACTTCAAACAAGCTCCTGAGAGTAGGGCAGGAGGAAATATAACCATAGGTATTATTTAAAAAGAGAATTATTTGTTATTTATAAAGGAATCCCAGAAAAATACACATTATTTGTTTATATTATTTTTCTTTTATATTGCCATTTTTAACATTTTAGAGAATGACACACTGAGTATTTTGAAGAAGTTTGGAAAGTTTTACTATGATGCATTAACTAGCACCTGCTTTATCAGTAGCAAATGTGTATGCGGTCCTTTTTACAGAGCCAGAACCAAAGGATCCTACTCTATCCATACTTGTTCCAGTCGCACAACTAAATGCACAGCCTGGTACAACAATATTACTGTGTATTGCCCTCAACTGGTCCAACAAATGGAGTCTCCTTATGTGGTCTATCGATGGCAAAGAATCTGATGGTTGGCTGACTTTGGATCTAGATGGCAGTTTAAAAAATCTGATATTTTTACAGACAAGCACTGATGGAAAAGAAGTTATGTGTTACACTAAAAACCTTCATGAAAGCAGAAATATTTCTGCTCATTTATCTACTGAATCTAAACCTTTAGATGGTAAGTACTGAAAAATTTCTATCATGGATATATTACACTTTTCTTTGGGTATTGCCAAATTTTCCACACAATTTTTAGGATACCCAGCAATAAATATAAAAAATATGATTTTACCAAACAGCAAGTAAGCAAAAATCTGCAACAGGAACAACGATAGTCCACTCTCCCACTCCTTCCAAAACTAAGAAAACAATATTTGGCTTGACAAATCTTTTATATTGTACTGTGGTTTAAGTGCATTTCCAGTTAAGGTGCCCCATGACCTTACCCGCCCATGATACATGGGTGTATAGGGAATAAAAAGACACAATACATAGGATGTACCATGTAATTTCCTGGTTGTGGTACATGGATTTATTTGCCAAGGTCCACTGCTTGCTGTAATAACATACCGGGGTATATTTGAAACCAATTTGCTTTGTGAGCAACCTTACAAGTATATATTTTTTTGTTCAAAAAATATATTTTTTTGCTGTTTGACCTGTCTTTTATAAATATAAACTATTTAAATATTGTCAAATATTAATTATTATACATGTTGGGAAAATGTTTTTGAAATTGGCAAAATGTTCCCTGAAGTTGGCCAATCATATTCTTTGAAGTAAGCATTCTGTAAAGCATAATTTTCTTAGGTTTATTTCTCTTAGTATTGATATACCCTGAACTGGTTGACATGGAATAAAAATCAAAATATAAATACCCTTATACAGTAGCAACATAATATAGTAGCAACATAATACAAATGCCGCCACATTTGTATTGGTTTGTATTGTTTGCTCACCTCCTGTAAACATTTAACAAAAAATAGCTCTTTATAAAAAAAGATTAAATTACATAAATTATCACGAAACCCTAACTGTGTTTACAAACTTCTTCCAGGAACTGCTTTTATTTTCCACCATCATGACAGTGAATGGCCAGAGAATGTACACAAATCTGAGCCCAGCAAATACACCTTTTATTGTATATACATAAAGAGATCTATTTAAAAAACAGGAAATCAGACTGTTGGGAGATGCTTATCTGTCCGGCGATCCTGTGCAATGTAATTTGCAGCAGCTAGGAGAAGTAGGAAATAGCAGCAGCCCCTGTTTCCCTTTAGCCGTGCGGCCTGATGGATTTTATCAGCATCCCCTGCACCCAATGTGAGGCTGTGCACAGCTGAAGGGGATTTTAAAGACAGATTAGTTCCTGTGCTGCCATTGGCTGCTGGGATTTTATGACCCCTCTGCTCCCAGTCACCAGTGCCTGTTATAGAGTTAAGCTAGGTTTACTTGCTGATTTAATGTTAATGACCTTGCCTGTGTCTGACCCTATATGCTGTCTGGACCGACCTTTTGCCTGTGACCCCGACTCTGCTTGTGTTTTACCCTTGTGTACTTCGCTTGGTGGACAGATCTCCTGTGTATGACCTCTGCTCTGTATTCCGGACTTCTCTCACTAGTAATCTTGGTACTGCATTATCTGTGGGCTCCTCTGCCAGCCCTTCCTTAGGTGCTATCCCTTGCACATTGTCCTGGGGGCAACCGAGTGCTGGGAAACACAACCAGTCCCCTGAGGCTAAGCGGGGCTTGCTATAGGTGAAGAGGGGGGACTGGTGTCTGCTGAGGACTGGTGCTGGACCAGGGCTTATTTACTAAAACACATGGACATGAAAGATTCCCACAAGGGAATTGAGGGGAAATACTGGTGGAGATCATCCACATATTGTAGAAGGACAGAACCATGAGGGGCAGTCCAAGGGCGCAGTGTAGTCTGGAGAACAAGACTACAGGGGAATCTACATAACCCTGAGGCATTCTACACCAAGTATACTGGCGATGTTTAAATGTAAAAGCAAAAAGTGGCCGTGTCTCCTTGTCAACTGGGACAGAAAAAAATGCATTCTTTAAATCAATAACAGAGAAAAACTCTGCATGGGCAGGAATAGCTGATAGCAGAGATGGCACGTCTGGAACCACAGGGGCTATGGGTATGATCTGAGCATTTACTGCTCTAAGATCCTGGACAAACCTAAAGGTCCATAGAGGAAGAAATGCAGGCACTGCAAGAAATTGTGCATGGTATTAAACAAGATGTGGGATCATTCTCATGGTGGGATTGGTTTCTGAGTTGGTTACCTAATATTACCTGGTTGAAAACGCTCTTTATGTATGGAATTATTATAATCGTCTGTCTAATCTTACTGTGTTGCTGTATTCAGTGTATTCCCTCCTTATTGCAAGTATTTCAGGCGTTCTGTCCTAGACCAAGGGATGTTGGACATGAGTATATTGAGTACCTACGGATGAATTATAAGAGGTAAAGTCATATTCATGACTTAAGAGGGGATTGAAAGGGTCTGAGACACTCCATTTTGTTTCAGTTTTTAGTTATGAGAGCTTAGTTATGAGAACTAAGTGTATTTAGACTATGTGTATAGACCTGATTTTCTGCCAAGATGAGTGTCCTTGTTAATTCTGCTAAACACAGATAATGTCGATTGTCTATGAATAACAAGGTGTTTTGTATGTGTCTGAAATTATGTCGCTAAATAATCTCATTTAGGATACATATATATTAGTGAATTTCCATTCCATTCTAATAAATGAGCATGCGCAATGGCATATTGTTATGGTATATAAACTAATGTTTGTTATAATAAAGTTGAAGATTGCTTGTTACCATACGAGTGTATGCGTCATTGACCAGTTCTTCCCAGGCGCCTGTTCTGATGCACTGAGAGACACTGGGATGGTGATCTGAGAGGAATAGAGCCAAGAAACCTGCAGATCCTTTCAGGAAATGTTTGAGGGAATGTCTGATTCCCTGTATTTATTATTATTATTATTATTATTAATAATAATAATAACAAAAATAGTATTATTATGGCGCCAACATATTACGCAGTGTTGTACAATAAATAGTGGTTGCACAGCTGAATACAGGCAGTGACACAGGCGGAGATGATCCTGCCTCTAAGAGCTTACAATTTAGTAGATTCCAAATTAAATTTTACAATTATATTTTAAAAGATTTGTGCTAAAAAAATACAGTACATTTTTAAAACCACCCCCCATTTAGGTCTTTAGTCCATGGTTTTTACATATTTTTTCTCTGCCACACCTTAAAGTTTGACCATTTTAACAATTTTCTCTAAAATTTATGACCATTTGTTTGTATTATCTATACCATTGAATTTTACAAACTCTCTCTCTGTAATCTTTATATATTTATCTTTTTTTTTAAGATGGACAGAGTCCATGTTATATTGTCCTGTATGTGGGAATTGGCTTTATGGTCCTTGTCTTGGTGATACATCAGATCATTCTTGCTAAGATACGAGGAAGCTTGTGTAAAATACATCCAAAGAAGCAGACTCGCCCTGGTAAGTTTATGTCTAGTGTTCTAATCATTTGATTCCTATTCTGTACAATTTTTTTCCATATTTCTGGTTTTAGACACTGGCCATGATTTAATAAAACTCTGGAGGTTGGGGAGGATACACTTTCATAAGTGAAGCTGGGTGATCCAGCAAACCTGGAATGGATCTGGTACAGAACTGAAAACATTTGGTAACAAATAGCTAATGATTTTAAGGAAATCCATTTCAGGTTTGCTGGATCACCCAGCTTCACTGATGAAAGTATATTTTCTCCAGCCTTGGAGAGCTTTAATAAATCAGGACCACTGTAGAAAGTTAGAGAATATCTCCTCTTTACCCTCATTAGAACAGGTTTACCTATTGGAAGATTTTAAACTTATTCCCTGTGACAATTACAAAATGTTGAATTTCCAATTGCTTTCTATATAGGACCACAACAAATTTAACACATAGTTACCACAACAAATAGAAGGGTGAATCCCTCTACTCCTTCCACTACCACCATGGCACAGACAGCAAAAAAACCTGACATAGATTCTAACCCTTCTGCAACTCCATTCAAATTAAAGTGGAACTCAAGTTCTGACATCAAAGCGCATGTGTAGCTTCAGATTAGGTTGCCAGGGAAACCCGGCTTCCCTTGCATGTGCTGGGATGAGTCAATTTCCATATGCCTGCGTTGTAGGTAAATCATATTGGCACAGCCAATAAAGATGGTCAAATATCGTTAGTAGGACCAAAAAGACAAGGAAGATGGCGGTGCCCTAGTCTATAATGCAGATAGGTGAGTCATGCAGATTTCGCTCCGCTAAAAAAGTTACGCACACCTCAAATTCTAATGCTTCCTCCAAACACTTAAAAGTTAAGCAACACTAAAAACACATAAGTGGTTTCTTTATTATAATAATTTAAATAATAAAGTATGGAAAGGAAAGAAGGGGGCTTCAAGGCTATTTTAGATTTTTTGTATTTCAGAAATGAGTTATTACAGTTCTTAATATTACATGAGTACAATAATAAAACATAACCATCACCCATTGTGAAATCATGGGGTGGAGACTGCTAAGCTGAACATAATTATACTATGCTACAGATTTTACTTATCATATAATGTGGATACGCAAAAACGTCTTGGTACCTGACACGGTTCGCCAGAAGGACTTCCCTAGCAGTATACAACAAGCGTATATGTTTTCAGATTATTGTTGGCTGGAACTGCAGCAGTCTAATAAATCTCTGCTAGAGAGTATTGCTTACGTAAAGTACGGTAGTTGTTGCACTAATGATTGTAATATAGATGATGCCTATATTGTGAAATCAAGAAGTGGTTGGTGCATAGAAGTGCCAATTCTGTAGGATGAGTTGTTACTTATTTCTGAAAATACAAAAAATCTAAAATAGCCTTGAAGCCCCCTTCTTTCCTTTCCATACTTATTATATGTCATACTAAATAGGGGTGGCTATTACATATACATTTATTAAATTAATATTATATACTCTTCTAAATGTGTTTTTTTTTTCTTGTCATGACGTTACTCTGACATTTACTCTGTCCCACAACCCTCTTTCTGAACTTCCATTCTAAGGCTTTAGTAGTGCACACATTTCTTGGTCATGAGCAGCCAATAATAAATGTTCTATAATACTTGGCACTGGTGGTCATCATGTAAATGTATGCTGAGAAGAGTGGAGTGAGGAAAGTGCAGGACCAAGATTTGATATTTTAACCTTGATGGTTAACCTTAACTATATTGTTTTTTACAATTCAGGTTTGGTAACACTTCAATTATTAACCAAACTCTAAAATGTCTTTACCAAATTCCCAAAACTAACTGCTTTAAATGTTCTTATTATATATATGTCTTCTGGTCTGATCTTACAACTTTACCTTATTGCTCTTTTTAACTTCAACCTAACATATAAACTTAAAAACTTAAGTTGAACTTCTCCCTGTGGAGTAGAGATTCCACTTTGTATCTGCTAAGGGAAGACAAGTTTTTCTTCTCATGGTATAACATCTTAAACCAACTGTAAGATTTTGCACACTTTTTTTTTTTTGATGGACCATAAAGGTATTATCTAACCAACACTGAAGGTTTATTAAGACGTTAATGTTTTAATAGTTTATTGGGCCAATATTTGGAAATATTGGCTTCCAGACATTCAATGATCTCCCCACTAATTTTATTTGCAAGTTGCAACTTGACACCAAGGACAAGACACTAAGGTTTTGAAATACATTAATACGTCTGATCCGCTATAGTTCCTTATAACCTATATGTCATTAATTCTTTATGAATATGTAAAGTGAAGAAAAAGGACTTTGAGTTTGACTACTTAGCATGTGGGAGCCGCAAGTTATTTTATTTTGGGTTATTTTATTGCTCTTGCAACCCAATATCACCACCTCCTTAACCACCTAGCCGTTATGCCCGTACGAAGGTCGGGCAAAAAAAAATGGCTAGGATGGTTAACCCCGTATTTTTGCCACATCCTTACCTCCATGGTCCCGCTGTGCACATCCAGTGTCGTTTTCCTATTCTAGCATCGTTTTCCTATTCCAGCGTCATCCTCCATCCATCGTCGTCCGTCGATCTCCCTCTCCAGCGTCGGGTGCCAGCGGGACCGGTAAGATGCCGGCCAGTATCTTGCGTTCCGCCGCCCGGCATCTTGCGTTCCGCCGCCCGGCCGGCTGAACACAAGATACCGGCCGGCCTACAATTTAAAAAAAAAATTTCATGAAAAACAGTGGATCACTTTTGGTACAGAAATCTAGACCTCAGTGTAACGCTCAGGTGGTTAATGCAAATAAATTTTTGTGCCCCCCTGAAAGTGCATGGACCTAGTCAGACTGGTTGGAGCTTTTACAGAGATACAACCTTTGCCAGGGTGATAAGTGGTTGGGCCTAATAATTGGCCATTCAGGTACCCAGTAGTTACATGCCACTCATACAAAGTTTTCTTGGTGGAAGGCAATTAAAGGGGACCTTGCACTAAAATAAAAAAAGTGAAGTTACAGATCTTCCTCTGAGTCCTGAGAATCCTAAGTATCCCAAATCCCATAAGTAAATACACAAACACATTTAGAAGTATCTTCTCATAGGATTTGAGATCCTTAGCATTCCCAGAGTTCTACTATATGTATCTTGACCTTGGTGGCAAAAGGCAGAGCCTGGGTTTAAAGTAAGTATATTTTATAACTTTTTCTCTGTTTTTTTTTTTTAATTAAGTTCTGATGCAAAGATCTAAATTGGGGAGGGGTCCAATTATATTAGGCAAACCTTGCATTTTAGTGGAACCTTCACATTAAGTATATAAATTCACACTGTTCAGTAGAGGGTGAGTACCTAGATGTGATGGCTGGTCCTAAATAGAGTTGAAGAAAGGTGGATATAATGAATATAGAGTATATTATACTTGTATATCATTATAAATTTAAATAAAGCTACTTTTTTTTTTTGTCTTTAGAACGAAATGTAAGATTTAGTCCGGATGATAACACGGTAAGTCAAGAAACCTCTTTCATCAGTATCTAGTTTACTGAACGCAATACTTAAAATAAAAAATGTGAGGATGGTGGAGTTTGTCATACTGTCTTTCTCTCTTATTTATTTACTTACTCTTTATTTTACTCCCCTCAATTTCTTCCCATATTCTGTGACTTGTTTTTTCTCTTACAAAAAATGAATATAAATTCAGTGGATAATTATTTATTACTTTTTTTTATTTTGCAGATTGTCTATGCTGCTGTGAAAGGATGATCAGCCACTTGAAGACTCTAGAAATCCTTTTGGTGTTGCAGAACTTCTCTCTTTTTTTTTGGACGTACAAACTTATTGCACTTCTCTGTTTTCTATTGTTCTAAAAAGACAAATCCAGGCACAGCTTAAACTGCAAATGTAATCTGTCTTAACAAATGCAAATGGTTTCTTGTCTATAATATGTTTTGTGTTTTTTCTGAGCCCAATGATAAGGGCAGATAAGGGCGACTGCTCAATGGATGTAAAGCACTTGCTTGAGTTGTTTGCATTTGATAACATTTTATATTTTGATTATCCAACCCAAATATTGCATGAGATATTCTATCCCTAGTCTTGATTTTGATACGGAAATGTTGTGCTGATGCAAAGTGGCATTCAGGTGAAGCAGAGGATACGGAAAGCTGTTGTACCTGGAGGTGCCTCCACCTAATGCTTGTCAGTAGCTTTCACATTTTACAAACTGGGCCTTTCAAAGGCAAGATCTGCCTATTACCAATCAATTTGCTGCAATAAAGTGTCAAAAACACCAGGAAAAAAGTAAACATACTTACCTTACCCCCCTTCCCACTAGGGAGAGATATTAAGGAGCTTTTGTTGATCTTGTGAACAATCAGTATTTCATCTCAAGAGAAGATATTTCTTCTTACATCCCCAGTATTTCCAGCATCTAACCAAAAGTATATACAATCCACATACAAATAATATACAAACATATAATTAGGGTATACATTACCATTGCGTAGGCACCACTTGACAGAAGCCAAGTTTAAGGTAAGTATATTTTATATATAAGGAGTTTTTTCATTTTCTTAATGCAGACATCTGAGATGATGGAATAAGGAGATTTTGCTTTTTAGTGTTTAAGTGGTGCACCTGGGCCCCCAATTCAATTCTGTGAATTACAGGGTTATAGTGCATTTCTAAAGAAATATATACTTTTTCCAAAGCCACATTTCCCCCAACTACTAATTAGGGACTAATCAGAGGTGAAAAAAAAATTAAATAAAATAAAAATATAAACTATCGTCCACTTTTTTTCTTAACGCTAACCAGTTAAATTGAGGATTAAAACAAAAAGAATAAAACAAATATAAAGGAATTTAATCATGGAAATTGAGGTCTAGAAAAAAAAAAAATCAAAAGGAGTATACACTAATACCAAGGGCACATTTTTACTGCTGTTAATCAGGAAAACTTTGCACTTCCCCTAAGAAAAGTTGGAATTTTACTAATCAGGGATATTGTAGATTGTTAAACTCATAAAAGTCATATCACAGCATTTATTTTACACACAGGACATTTTCTCACATTGTTGCTAATAGGTTTGCCAGTTGTTCATCTACTGAAAATGTCATCGTCATGTTAAAATAAGGTTGTAAATTGGGGTAAGCATCACAAGAGACCAGCAGCCACCAGTCAACCCTTGATTTTAGAATTCATCAAACTTTGGGTAATAGCAGTAGTGAGTATCCCAGCAGCATCACCACCACTGGTAAGCAAGGTAGCAAGAGGCAGATTCTTCCCAGCCATGTTTTGTCCCCTGTACCCAGGGTACTTCAGCTTCATCTTCCACACTCATAATCACTCTACCTGAGGGCACAGTTTCTCAAAACCCTTTTATGTTTTCAAAAAGTATTCTGGTCTCAGGAATAGAGATAAGCAGTTATAAGAGAGACATGTTGAATAGGAAACCATTGATAATGGTAAAATTATTACTCATTGCCATCTGTAGTTGCGTCTGCTAGTGGCGGTGGTGCTGCTGGTGGTATTAGTAGTATTGATAACAGCAGTCGTTATGGTACTGATAGTGGCAGTAGTGATGATAGTAGTGGTGGTGGTGGTCGTAGTAGTGGTAGAAGTGTATTAGTGAAAACTAGGTCTCAAAGAACAGCTGGTGGACAAGTAGCACTTGGTAAGAAATATTTTGTCATATTCTATTGTCAGACAACAAAGATACTAGTATTCTAGACAAGAGAACCAGATGAGAGTGATAAAGAGGAGAGTGGTAATAGGTAATGTGCAACAATAAACATTTTTGCAAAGCAGGGCTTTTGCAAAGTTTGTGTGTCTCTGTCCATTGAAGCAGCAAATACCTCAAACTCCTGTAGAGCTTAGGAGCTTGTAGTTGTGGGACTTTAGTTCATTGGATGCCCCTTGTATGGCCATTTTTTGTGCCCCATCCCGATGATGCATCTTTTGCTGTATGCACCATATGTAAACACAGGATAAGCTGTGGGGAACTAGGTACACAATATTAAACATCTCTCCTAATCCAGCACATGAAAAAGCATTATTCACTTATTTAGAAGAAACAATGTGCCCAGCAAATCCTACCCTGTCCATATCACCTATCTACTTTTCAAAGTAGTTGCTGTTACTTCTCCACTCTATGGCTGCTGTAGGGACTGTAGCCTGCAAGCCCCTCTTGGGTATGGACTGATTTGTATTGTTTTATAAGTGCTGCATATGTTCACACTATACAAATAAGCAGGCCTAAGCAGGAATGGGCGATAGGCCTCATGACAGGGGAAGGGGAGAAGGCTGAAGGGCTGGGGGGGGGGGGGGGCAATGTTGTAAGGAAAGTGTGTCATAATGTACAATTATGTGTACAACGACACCATGCGGCGTAATAATGAACATAAATGGTTGATTTATCCAATCATTTTGTTCATTTTGATGTATGCACACGTAGATGACAGCATGGATTTAACTTTAAGGCTAATAGAACATGCCTTTGTCACTAAAATTGCTAGGTGGAGAAAGCTTGGGAAGGACACTGGGTAGGAACATTTTAAAAAGTGTGCAGGTATTTTTTTTTAAATAATAAAAATTAAATATATTTAAAATACATTTTAGGTTGGCAAAGACCCTAAACATAGATGTACTTGGTAACTGGTGGCTGCTGTTGTTTTTAAAATACATTTTCACAGCTAGATTTTACTTCATTTTACAGAAATCGTGTATTTACTTGGGAAATGTTCCATAGGTTCACTGAACCCCTGTAGGCCAACCTAACATCTTCATATACATCTTGGAGTTGCATTATCGCAGCTCTATCCCCAGCATGTTACAAGTGCTCTTTCTAGCATTAAAAATCTCCAACATAAAAACTTTCTGTTTTCATTTACAGTCTTATGTTTCACTAAAACCAAGATGGTCAGCATGGCAGGTTGGACTTGCAAAATGTAAGCACATGCAAACAAAAAAAACATTTTTAGCAAAGAAGGACTTTTTTCTTAGTCATATACAGTGGACCCCCATTTATTGCAGGGGTAACATTCCAAAAACAAACGTGATAAACGAAAATCCATAATACATGGATGCCCAACTGCACGAATAGCCAGCAGCCAATCACAACCGAATCCCGATTGTGATTGGCTGCTGTCTATTAGTGCAGTCAATCAGAATGTCCCATTTATTCAATCCAAATGAATAGGGCATTCCGATTGGCCAGACTTGTTCCTCCTTTAACTCCCAGCATCCCCACACTGGGCTTTCCAATACAACGACACGGGTTTACAGAAAATGCGATATTCCGGGCCTGCAATTTTCAAACCGAGATATAAAGGGGGACTACTCTAATCCCTACAGTGAATAAATTGACAAAAAAAAAAATTGATACTTATTGCAGATATACTTATAAACCACACAGTCTGTATATTCTATGACAAAAGAACAAAAAATACAGTGAGCAAGTGAATATTACGTACATATTTGCATACTCAAAATTAATGTGTTATATTTATATAACATATATAATAATTATCATTACTACATACAAATTTGGTAAAAAAGTGAATGGTCATCACAACTAAAGAGGAGAAGAATATGTCCAGTGGTGACAGAAAGGTTTATTACACAGGAAATTAAGAAGTGTTGTGCTTGAAAGCAGAAATTAATCTGATCACTCTGGTCAGCGTGCTCTTAATGTTCAAAGGTAGAAACATCATTTAATTTTATTTCATCACAATATTCTAATCATCTAAAATACTCATTTAGTCCAGGGGTTCTTAACCTTTTGATGACTCCAGACCCCCATTGATTTGTCCAATATGGTCCCGTACCCCCTTTACTTGACTGTTGAAATAATCAACACCATTCCTTATATTAGTTGCCAGTATGACTTCCAAACATGTCAACAGCTTAAATTTACTGTACTTTAGATGTGGATAGCTAGGAAGAGTACATGAAATAAAATCATATGCATTGATAACCTTATCATATTTACAAAAAGCAAAATTAAAAAATGAAAAATGACAAATATACAAACAGCTACAACTATTTTTACTATCGCGTTTCATTCACAAACTACCCAAGTATGAATTAATACATTAAATAAAATAAATACCAGTACCCAGAGATCGAGTCCCATACCCCCAGTATTTGGTTCACATACCTCAGAGGGGTATGGATACCCCCTGGTTAAGAACCCCTTATCTAGTGTATGTAAAATACTTTGTGAATATGACTGAAAATAAAAATAGCTTAGATCGTTTTATATAAAATGTTTTAAAATAATGGTTGAGATGATCAAAATAAAACTTATGTTGGAGATTTTGTAAAATTCTATTTTGCCAACACTTCAGATATGAAGCCCAAAATTAAATATGTAGGAAACTTCCCAATATGGCATAAAATTCAGACAACTCTAGTTCCATATATTTGCTGCTATTGATTAGAATTTTTACAGATTATGTATGGTAAACCTGCATGACCTACAACTTTACAGTATTTAAATACAATAAAGTAATTATCTTGGCACTTGTGTTTTGATGTAACATAATTTGTATATATGATAATTTTTACCTCTATTCTTTAAGTTCCTGTTTTGCATTTAAATCATTAATAAATAAGGAAAGCAAACTACAATAGCTATTAACTATGTACTATAAAAAAATACATGATTTACAATTTGTATCTGGTGGTTCCAATTGTTGGTAGCTGACTTCTAGATATATTTAATGACTTTTTGATTATTGATCTTTATATACTATGCAATGTGTGTTTATTTTATATGTAAAGGTGGGTTGTTGTTTTTTTGCAGTAGCTGATGCTGAAGTTGTCCTTTATTGACCTCCAAAACATTGGGCCTGATTTATAAAAGTTCTCCAAGGCTGGAGAGAATACATTTTCATCAGTGAAGCTGGGTGATCCAGCAAACATGGAATGGATCTAGTTCAGGATTTAAACCATTTGCTAGCAAATAGCAAATGACTTTGAAGAAGTCCATTCCAGGTTTGCTGGATTACCTAGCTTTACTGATGAAAGTATATCCTTTCTAGCCTTGGATAATTATAAATGTAAACATGATCCTTATGAAACCAGCCTAAAGATACTCAACACAAAGTCAGAAGATTCTGGAATCTGTTACCATTATTCCACATTCCTTATTTTTGGACATGGAACATTTCTGCATGTGAAAGGTAAGATTTTTATTAGTGATCTTGTATGTTTTATTATTAATATGATTATTATTATTAGTAATTATAAAAATAAACAGTATTGATATAGCGCCAACATATTACACAACATTGTACATTAAAATAGGGGTTGCAAATGACAGACAGACAGTGACACAGGAGGAGCGAGGGGGGGACCCTGCCCCGAAAGAGTTTACAATCTAAAAGGTTTATGCTTATGTTAGATCATGCAAGAATAATAGTACGGGATTATGATTTTGACATATCTGGTCAGTTGGATTTCTGCTAGTAACCAGTATGTAATTCTGGCCATATTCTAAGATGCAGAAACAAAAAGAGAACTGGACAGATTTTCTGATAAGCACTAACCCTGTCCTTAGCCCATATTAAAGGGGTTCGGTAGCAGTCTCGTATTCGGCATCACAGTTTTACAAGCACCTCAGAGACAGGCAGAGGTTTCCCGTCCAATAATCTTCAGACAGATTTCATTCTATTTATGGACAGTTTATAGCAGGCCATAGACAGAACATTTTTTTTTCCATGATCTAATTTTTAGCAATATACCAAATTGCAAGCATCTGACAAACTGTACAGTATATCCTCAGGAATGTTTCCAATATGAACAATAGCACAGAAGGTTGGAAAAAATGCCCAACACCCAACAACTTGCAAGGATTTGCATATAATGCACATGATTGACTAGTTGAAGTCAGCAGAGCCTCACCAAATTCACTAGGCTAAGAAAAAGTAAATGGCCTAAACTCGGATACCCCACTGATACATAAACATCAAAAACATCTATAGCAAATCATGTATCATTGATACATACAATATATCAATAAAAAATATCTTTCTGGAGCATATGACAAAGGCAAGGTGATGACAGTTAGACTATCCAAGTTCCTTTACTTCTCTAATTGAATAGGTGCACATTTTTGTCAAATATGTCTAGCCAACATTATTTCTGTATAATCTGTCCTTTGCAGAGTTAAAACTTTGTTTGTTGTTTAATAAAGGAATTATTTTATTACTCATGTAATATTTTTATTATGCCGGTGTTCCAAACCCAGTCTCCCTGTCCATCTTATGGCTCACTCCTCACCTCTATCTCCTCACTCTGCCATCAAGCTGATTTGTGTGGTGAGTGAGGCTTCTCATCCAATTTTTGTGTTCTGGAACATCTCTGGCAGATATAACAAAGGCGAGATCATCTCTACAAAGGGGCCTGGTGGCACTTGGATTTTCCAGAACCTCCTCTCTCTTCCCAAAGGCTTCTGACACAATGAAGATCTTGTGAAGCGTAACATTGGACCAGAAAATGTAAGTAATTGTTATTCATTTATAATTACTAAAATAAGAGAATTGATTAAATAATACATTTATCATGCAACAGAGAAGGTGTGTGTAAGGGATAAGCTGAAATAAAACCTGGAACCTGTACTTGTACTTTATCTTCCTATTTTGGATCCCAGTACACCAATGTCTTCCCCTGAAATCTGAAATAGTTAATTTCCTCTTCACATTTCATAGGTATAAAAAAAGAGACTATATATCTCTATATATTTTTTGTTTCAAATCAATTACTTTATAATAGTATATAACTAAAATAATTGAATTGAATTGAAAAATGACTAAATAAAGTTAGTGTTGCTGTTAGATAACCAGCTAAACATTTGTCTTTCAGTTTGGTTCTTTTAGAACAGTATTATGCAATATTGTATTAACTGCTAAGATTGTGTGACAGTATCTTATGTACTTACCTTTCCTTCCTTTCACTGTTTTGCCTACTTTATTGAGAACTATCTTTGAGGACCATTTGTGGCCACGTGTATATATATATTTATATTTTTGTATTATGTGATTTTTGGCCACAGCAGTAATATATGCATAGGTACATTTTGCAAGTTACATATTAGTTTTAATTTAATTTATTTAAACTTATTTTTCATTAAAAAAAAAACATATTGTTCATTTGATTGACCCAAAGGCTTAAAAAAAATACTAGATGAATTTATCTGTTTTCCTTCCCCCTGTTTTCTCTGTTCTGTACACGGGTAAGACCCACATTGGGTTTATCTTGCCAACCAAGATAAACTTCAGTTTAGATTTGGAATTTTGCTTCCCTATTTTTCATTATTGAGTTATTGTTATTGTAATAAATTATTGACATTATTTTTGCTTTTGTTATTGCAGGATGAACTAAACTAAAATATATTTTTTTCAAATTAGGTAAAGTGCCAAGGTTTTGCAATCTCTTGGGAGGTTGTTCTCTGTCCCATTAAAGATATTTTTCCCACCTATCTATTGCTTGCCCATGACAGGAAGTGAGAGGAAAACATCCAAAAAGGAACTGTCACACTTGCCTTTTACTCACTAAAGCACAGGCATCTCTTCTGCGCAGACGGGCAGTACTGACCCTGGGCGTGCCTGCTCTCTCGAGCTTTATCAGTTTCACCCATCCCACTGGCAAATCGGGAAAAAGCCTTTTAATTATTCCTGACTATTTAGCTAACTCAAACACAGCACTCAGCATTTGTGCAACGTGTCTCCACTAGTCCCGAGCCCCCTAGCTCTGCTGAGCATTTCTTCTATACCTGCTGTTTAATTCAGTGCTCTCCCTGTCCAGCTCCTCTGTTTACCCCATTATTGCCCAGTCTGGTGTTTCTCTGCCTATTCCCTTGTGCTGTTCCAGTGTTCCTCTGTGTCTCCAATATCCCTGTTTCTCCCGTTTCACCTGTGTCTTCTGTTTCTTCCAGTGTCGCCTGTGTTTCCTGTGTCTGCGGTGGCCCCTATGTCACTGGTATCTATTTCCAGGATTTCTGATTATCGTTCCCTGGCTTGTTTCTGACCTTTCTTGCTTGCTGCTTAACTCAAACCCGGTCTTCCCTGACAATTTTTCCACCTAGTGATTTGGTACCGTAATTCATCCTGCCCATCTGGGTGTGCCCAAGGATCACAACCTGGCAGTAACAAGCAGCGCAATATCCTCAACACTAGAGGCTCTGGAGAGAACCTGGTCACTGCTTAGACTCTGTGCCTTACATCATTCCCGTGCAAGCCGTAGCGCCCCCTAGAAGCCCACATCTCTCCAAGCATGACAGGAACACAGTGAACATGACAAACCTAAGTCCATTTTAGCAAGTGGAGCATAAGCCATTTTCAAAGGGAGCAAAATAGTGGCCTGGAACCCTAAGAGTAACATTTTGGTATAGTTTTCTAACAGTTTACTACCACTTGCTAAAAATAAATCACTTGATCTTAGCAACCCATGTGAGCCAAAATTATGACCTGCTACATTTTTTTCAACCTATTTTGTGTATTTTTTATATTTTGCTAAAAGCTTCCATTTACATATATTTATGTATTTTTGTGGTCATTAAAAAAAGTATTTACCCCTCTCATCATTTATGTAGTTCTAATAAATGTTTATTTCTATATACATGGGTTCCTCAAAAAGTTTTAGCACCTTTTTAACTGTATTTATTAAGAATTTAAAAAACAAATACATCCCTTTACGACATAGTCACCTTTCTTTGTGATGCATTTTTCTAAGCATCGTACCAACTTTATAATGTCATCGGCAAAAAAATGTTTTTGGATGAGAGCGTAGCCACTGATGCCCTGCTGCTTTCACATCATGATCACATGAAAATCTTCTTACCCTTAAAGCTTTGAGCTGAAATCAGATGGTGCTGAATCCCGACTATAAGCTGGGTGTTTCATAACCTCCCATATTAATTGTCTGTGGGTTTATCCCCATATTGAGAACGTATATGGAGATGAATTTGTGCTCCCGGCACACCTTCTGCCACCAAAAAGAGGTTCCTCTTTGGTGCAATTTTTACATTTCGCAGCCACCTTTTCCACAGTTTGACAAGACTTATACTAAACTGCTAGGTCAGCTGACTTGCCAGACAGACTGGTCACATGACACTCAGACGCAATTTCCACTTTTCCCACCGTCACTGTTTCCAACAAAATTATTATATTTGCTGAAATTTTTTGAAGACCCTTCCTATACTTATCAACAGAAAAAGTAAATACTGGATTAAACTAATATACATGTAAACCAATAAATGACAGAGAGGAAGAGGGGTGTTTAAATGGCAAGTGTAGTTCATGAGTTCTAATTGTGCAATAAGCACATGTTATCATTGGAACACATTTCAATACATATGGTAAATCCAACAAAATAAGCAGTAAAGGTAATTTCCTGATTAACATGCAAGGTATTTCTTGACCAATATGTATACTACATATGGATACTCTATATACAGTGGCTGGTTAAAGACACCATAGCCAGTATTGGAGATAAAGGAGTATTGTAACCGTCTGACACCTCTTTGCCCTGACACGTTTCGCCTTATGGCTTCTTCAGGGGTAATACTAGGGACATATACATTATCAGAGCTATAGATAGGGTATATGTAAAGAATCCAACAGGTAAGTATTTAAGATGCAAGGTGCATGTCCCAGAAGTTTGGATTGGTTCACAGGTATCAAAGTACCAGGAAAAGCTTCAACAGGGAATCCCTAGGAGGGGAGTACCTGAAAAATCTGGGGGTGGAAGAACAGCATTTCCACCAAGAGAATACAGCAGCACAATATTTCAAATACTGTCTATAAAACCAAAATGTATAATTAATACAAGAATAGTTTATTGGTTTTTACAATGTAATTCCATTTTCACTATAATCACATTATGTGTGGTTGTTAACCATGAAAATATTGGACATTAGGAGCAGTAACCTGTAGACAAAAGCATATCTTCATCAGAGGTGTTAGCCAAAAATCAATACACATAAATATATAATTTGTAAAGTATAATAGGGTGCCTATAGAACCCTGCACAAGCTTGCAGACTTTTAATAGATTGCAGGCTGGTGATTTTTAGGCCTAGCCCCAGCTCTTGTTTTAAATTAGGAATGTTGGCACCCATAACCCAATATGAACTTGCACTGTAAAATACCAGAAATTGCAAGAACATTAGAAACCTTAAAAAGATAATTTCCATATCAAATACAATTCTGTGTGGTCCTAACTTACATTCACTTTGCAGAAACAAATATTATTAAATAAATGTTCCCATCAAATGGCTGTTTTTCAGCAGGCAGTGATTTGATTTGTTACTAAGCTCTAGTCTTAATGTGAGTTTTATGGTAGTTTAGACATTACCAATTTTGTTGTAAAATTGTGCTTTTTGTACACATCTAAATCCTAATGCTGCCAATTTAAATTGGATCTAAGCAACCCTGGCAGAGACGTCACTCTGGCAGAGGTAACACTCTATAGCAGTGTTTCTTGGCCTTTTAAACATGGGGAGACTCCTTTAAATAACTTTCAGGATAACAGCAAGTATAATATTGCGCAGCTTTTCCACTATACTTCTTTTGTGTCTTATGAACTTTTAGTTTTTAAGAGAATTTCAAATCCACTTTAGGAGCATGTATATTGATTTTTTGGCTAACACCTCTGATGAAGATATGCTTTTATCTACAGATATTTAAATCCAGGGTACCCAAATGTTTGGGAAGCGAGCATATGTTTGAAGCAATCAAAACATTTTAGGTTATCATAGGGCTGAAATGTAAGTTTATACAGCAGAATATTTTCTATGGAATAATTTGGGGGTTTGTTTATAGCAAGATATACCCTCCATTTATTTTTGAGGGGATGTGGTATACTAGGGGATATTTTCCTAAATGCAATTATTCTGCATGTTAAACATTTCTAACCTCTGCCTGCCATATGTTTGGAGTGCAGTAGTCAGGATTATGCAGCATAATGTGTATTCTTCTGACCTCAATACTTTGTACTGGGATGTATGGTGCACACCCTTATTTGCAGACAACTAATTCTGCATTATCTACTTCTGACTGTAAATGATATACTATATTAGTGCACTCTTTATGCCAATAGAAATATATGCTACTGAGTTGAGTAGTTATTGGTGGTTCAGTAGTCTCTGGGAACCTAAATAATAAATTAAATTGTTAATGGGAAGGGTTACAGCTCCTATCAGGTTATTTGTTTGCTGTTTGTACTATATAGAGATGTCCTTCTCTGCTTTAAATATGCAGCAGAAAAAAAGAGAAGATCTGTCCCCAGCTTTACCTAGAACAGATGTCCCTATTGCAGGATTTTTTTCTACAGAAGTTTACAGAAAAAAAAATTCCCCTCACTTTCTCACTTACTAAGACTGTAAGAACTGCAGGAAGGAAAAAACTTTAATTCAATCATACTGTCAGCAGGTGGCTTCTGCTTTCAGTGACTTCATTGTCAGTGTGTGGCTTTGCAGGGAGCTGTGTTCTCAGGTATAATTGAGTTCCCGGATCTCTCTATGCTTGCATACAGCTCTGGAGAGATCCCATGTAAATTTGCACACTGATATTAATAGTGCAGAGGTCTCTGTAATGCATATTTTGTGGGTACAGGTATAATATTTTTTGTACATTTAAGGGAAGTTAGAAATTAGGAAATATTCCTTTCCAATGCTTAGCAGTTTATAATAAATTAGCTGTTCACTTTTAATGGAACTGTGGTCCATGTCACATTAGCTAACATGTCTATACTGAAAATGTACATGTTACTGGAGTGCTAAAAATTACAGGAAAAGCACATACCGTATTTTTCGCCGTATAAGACGCTCTGGAATATAAGACGCACCCAATTTTAAAGGAGGAAAATCTAGAAAAAAAGATTCTGAAAGATTATTCCCCTTCTGATCACTCATGTGCCATTCATACCAGTATTCCCCTTCTGATCAC
>NC_092864.1:24677179-24718695 GCF_032062135.1 Pyxicephalus adspersus | reverse complement strand
CTGTGCCAATTTATCCCCTTCTGATCACTCTGTGCCAATTTATCCCCTTCTGATAACCCTGTGCCAATTCATCCCCTTCTGATCACCCTGTGCCAATTTATCCCCTTCTGATCACTTACAGGTACGTTCTCGCCGGGGGAACTCCGTTAGGGCAGGGATCAGCGTGCTTCCGGGATCGCGGGGGCACGTGTGCCGGCTTCTCCTCGCTCGGCTCTGCAGGAAGGAGGAGACACACGCTGCAGCCAGGAGGAGAGGAGAGAAGAGGAGAAGCACGCAGGATCGCGGGATCGCGGTATCGGGTGAGTATGTTATTTTAATTATTTTTACAAACTGTGTTCGCCATATAAGACGCACCCACTTTTCCCCTCCAGTTTTTGGGAAGAAAAAGTGCGTCTTATACGGCGAAAAATACGGTACTTGCTTTGTAAGTGCTGCTCCCTCCCCGGCTTTGGCAGTAACATGTTGCTTCCTCAAGCAGAGGGAGAGACAGATGCAAACAGGTGAGTGGTATACCCCCCAAATGTGACTTTTAAGGAGATTCTGCCCCTGAAGAGTTCTTAATAATAGGATCACCACCTTGATCGTCCCTTAGGGCCTGTATCAGCAGATTGTGGACTTGTGTCATTGACATAAGTTTGACATTGTTGTCAGACAGTTCTAAGATCATTCAGAATTCATTTCACATTCAGCTGACCTGTTTCTGACCTACATTTGACCTACTACTAGCATGCAGCTGTCAGAATTAATATCATCCGGTTTATTAAATAAATGACTGTTATGCTTTAACCAATAAACTGTAAAATAAAGTCACCGGTTTAGCACTGGTTACAGCATCTTCACACTTTGTAAGTGAGCTATACATAGGCGATGAAGGCGAGCAGCTGTTGATGAGAACTGAATTAATCAGCTCTCACACAGCAGGGGAGGTTTAATACCAGCCTCCAAACCTTATTTCTGAACTGGAGAGCTCATTACAAGGATGTAGGCAGGCGGGTACAGAGGAAATCTTTCATGTAACAATATCATCTTCCTTTCATTCCTAATACATTTGACAGCTTTGTTCAATTGAAATAACAAAACAGTGATAAAGCTGAAAATTTCAATGACTAGTTATTCATAATTTTAGGGCATTTTACAGTAAGTGAAATTACATTTTAATTACAAAGAAACCATATAAAAACAAAGCTGACACCTTTTTGTTGCAGATGATGATTCTTCTAGAGGAAAATGTTCCTTGCTATGTCCCAGAATAAAGCCCAGGGGAGGTGAAGAAAGGACAGTGATACATCTTTAGCTGATTTGTACTTTTATTGCATAATAAAGATATTTACAAGAGAGGCTAATCCAGGTATTGTCTGCCATGTGGATTAGTTAGCAATACAGAGGCCAGTTTTTCACAATATTCAAGCTTGGATTTCTTCTCTGAATGCATTACAGTCATTGCAACACAATAATGACAACAAACCCTTAAAGTAAAACTATCACTAAAAATACACCTTTACAGGTGGAAAGCCAACGTAAGAAAAGAGCCGGTCTTACTACCCATTGCATTAGAAGAAAGTCCCTTCTGCACATGCCCGCTTTTAAAAAAGGGTTCTTCACCCTTTCATATAAACGAAAACATGTAATGCTAGGTCCCCTTGAAAAATCTTTGGTTTGGAGTTGTGCCAATGAGGGTGTTTGAATGTTCTCTTATTTCTGTAATACATTTTCTCCTACAATAAAATTGAGTATACTTGGGCCATATGAGCACAATACTTATAAGAAAGTTTAAAGAAAAATATTCAGACAGTTGTCTGTGGCTGCATATTTGACTGTCTTCTATGGGGCATGAGCAATTATTCCATAAATATATTATTCTGTATCTGTTTGTAATAATGGATTATTCTAGGTTGCCTGCGGCCAACTATTTTGTTTGCTAAAACTAATTCTGTACCATGTAATAAACATCCACTCATGGCAATGACTCAGTAAGCCATCATTGCAAGAAAAGAGAAACACAAAAGAAGATAACAGTGTATTAAGCATGTTCTGAGAACCGTGTTTCCTTTTCAAGCGGTAAACCCTAAATTTAACCACAAATAGTATTTTTAGAATGATGACAAAATAACAACGATAATGGTCAATGTTCAGTAATATATAGCAACCAGATATTAGGTCATCATAGTCAGATCTCTGAAAGATGATTTTTGAATAATTGCTGTAGGTAATAAATTCTGAACAGTGGCAAATCCCTTAGGAAATCAAAGTAAAGGTGACACAACTAATGCTAGAATTATTTGCATGTACAACAGGTCCAGTTTGTTATTGTATTGTCTAAAACCGGATGTATCTCATAAGACTGATCATAACAGTTTTTTAAGGGAATCTGGCAGTGAATTTACTGGTTTAACAAAGTATCTGTATATCAATAAGCTTTAATTCCAAAAAATATCATGTGTATGTGTCTATGAATATCAAAAAGCATTCAATGTATTTGTTTGTATTTTGACACAATAAAGAAGATAGATTGAACAGTATATAATACAATGTTATATTATTATTGATATTATTATTAATAATATTAAACAGGTTTTATATAACGCAAACATATTATGCAGCTCTGTACATTAAATTGGAGTTGCAAATGGCAGACGAATACAGACAGTGACACAGGAGGAGAGGACCCTGCCCCAAAGAGCTTACAATCTAGCAGGGGAGATATCAGATATCCAGATGTTTAATTTGATTCAAACCACTTACTTGTATCCATGGGTGGGTGGGGCTTGTAAGGATAAAAGAGGTTATGGGATATCAGGTGATGTTCCTAAATGGAAAATCCTAAATGGAAAATGGAAATTGTTTTTTTTCAGGCTACAACATATCACATACGTCTATGCTTCTATATTAAAACATAATTTATAATACATGTTTTGCATTTGCCTGGTCACAAAAGCAGCTTTTTATATTCCAGCTGCAGAGTAGTGCAAACAGCTGTACTTGTATTCTATAGTAATACTGCCTTAAGGTAACCATAACTGAAGGTAAAGAGATACATTATACATTCCACTTGAAACATGAAACTAAATCTATCTCACTTCCGAATACATTGAGTCATATATCTGTAGCCATTTTGAAAATTGAAGTAAACCTACTCTAATAATAACACAGTTATCGTAACAATCTAAGTAAGAAGAAAAAAATTAAGGGTCTTTTTTTTTAACATTCTTTATTTGTTTATTTTATGGGGGAAAAAAAGGAATGGGAAAGCATGAATGCATTACCAGTAAGAAACAAAAGGGTCTCTTTTAAAAAAATGTCTACAGGCCTTGGCATTAGGTCACATGGTTTTAGCTGAATTAGGTCAGGCCAACATTCAGTGCTAGGGTGCCAAGAAAGGGAGTGCACAGATCCTAATGCAAATAAAACCTTTGGTTTTTTGCTTGTAATCCCCAAGGAGACCACTTATTACCATAATCATGGCTAGCGGTGAGATTACAACCTAAGGTGAGTTCCAATAAATTGATCGAGGCCCAACTAGGATGGGAAGCCACAACCTCAATGCATCAAACACTGTGTTACTTCCAGGACTGTGATAACTGTGCAATGTGCTGTGCACTCTCATGCCAGGTATTAATTGAGATGGCAGTAGTTTGAATTTAACATTTGAATACAGGTCTACTTAACATTAGCAAAAAAGAAGCTCATATAATAATAGCAGAAGGTGTTGCATAGATCAGAGCATGTAACTATATTTTCCATATTGTGATATTTCTACATTTAAAAAACTTTCTTTAGGTAATAGATGAAAAGATGATACTTATTGGGAAGGTTCTGTTCAGAAAAAATAAACTTGTAGTTTTCATAGTTAAATATTTTATGTTTTTCTAAAACAGCAGAAAGGGATTAGTTTCTGTTCAGATACACGGACTCGAATAGAAGCTTTATCTGAAGTTGTATTTAAAGGGTAGGGGTAAGCAAAAAAAGGAAACACAGCAGTGTGTCAATCTTAGACAAGGACAAAAGGTCTTTGTTTAACAGGAGGTCTGGATGTGGTCAGATTTCTTCTTGAAATACTGAGGCCCATTGGCCAAAGAATAAGGTCCTGATCACACACTATGTCATTGTGGGCAGCATGGTGGCTCAGGGGGTTGGCACTCCGGCCTTTGCAGTGCTAGGTCCTTGGTTCAAATCCCAGTCAGCACACTATCTGCATGGAGTTTGCAAGTTCTCCCCGTGTCTGCGTGGGTTCCTTCCCCAAAAAATGCAGTTAGGTTAATTGGCTTCCCCCTAAAATTAGATTGTGAGCTCCTTTGAGGGACAGTTAGTGACATGATCATGGACTTTGTACAGTGCTGTGTAATATGATGGCACTATATAAATACTGTGTAATAATAATAAATTGCAGTTGCAGTAATGTTCAGTAAGTTGGGCAGACTTTACCATAACATCCAAAACATGCTTTGATATGGGTCCAATAGAGCAAAACATGAGCTTTGGTGTACAGAGCTAAAAAATAATAATCTAGCAAGCCTTTTCTGTGTCTTCTGATGTACATTGCAGCTCATTCATTTTAATTGGGCTTCCTAACACAGCATGCAGGAATGCACCTCAAAGGATGTACTGTAAATGCGTGTGTTGTGGTGTAAATAAGCCTCAATATATATGCCATATTTATATGAGTAAGTAAAAAATATATTTATATATATTTATTCATAACAACAATCAGGATTTAGGTGTAATGCATATCTGTGTATCCGGCCATTATTTACCAACATTCTGAATTTCTCAAAAAATACTTTACATAGTTATTTATTTCAAAATGTTTCCTACATAAAGCCATTAATGTTCTTTTGAGATCTGTCTGCTGTAATTTCCCTCGAGAGGAAAAATAAGAAATGAACTCCTCTGATATAAATAAGTAGAGAATGGAATAATAGCTTTTCTAAGGATTCTTGTATGAATATAATTTTGTAAATTGCTTTTAGGCCATGTTTAGTGACAGTTTCAAATGAAAATTGTTGTAAACATTATTAAATTTTATCAACCCTTTGGACTCTGTAAATTAAAATGAAATTAAACAAATGCACAACTTGCTGATGCGGATGGCAATAATAGAAACCCAGCAGGCCAGATTCACTAAGCACTGGTAAGCCATATCATGTCTTCATGCCAAGTCACGCAGGCAAGAGGGAGCATCAGTAAAGATGGATAAAATAATGCCATTACTAGTGGGCATACTGACACAGAGGTGTTCTTTTAGAGGGTTAACAAGCAGGAAGAGGATTACAGCAAGGAAGCTTAAAATTACAGGCCATACTCATGTCATTAAAGAACATATCATGCTAATATACCTTCCTAATTGCTAGGTGCACACATACAAGCAGGAACAGGACAATACATATAGTTCTTCATTGCTACGTGTTACTGTATCCTCTGTACAACATTCTGCACTGTAATAATCATGGTGGTTTATAGGGTAAAAACAGAATTAAGAAAGCCTCTTATTGCCATATTACATAAATCTGTTGTTTTTAAGGAAAATTCATATCACCATATTGGCTGATTAGGTTTAATCCAAGCCTCCTTGTGCGCTATGTGCCCAGATCCTTTAATAGACCTGTCACCTTCCTGGATAGGAAATAGGACAGCGACTGACTATGCGACTGACTATGCCCCCTCCTCTATGAATAAAAAGATCCTCTGGGAGCTGGTGTTCCCAAATGGTTGGGAGCAATAGGAGTGAAACTCTGTGCCCTTTTGGAAAAAATAGATTGACCTGTACCAAATATTGTACCAAGGTTATTCTTGCGGGAGAGGACCTTTTCCTTACATTGTGTTTTTGGGAAAACCAGACTTCAAAGGACCTTTTTATTCATAGAAAAGGGGACACATACTTACTGCCCCATGTCCTATCCAGAAATGTCCCAAGCCTAATAAAGGGACTGATTTAAAAAAAAATTGCAGACCTTTTTTATAATAAAGAAAAAAAAAAAAACTCTAGTTTTAACACACCCTAAAGCCTTAATATAAACGTTAAGATGTTGTATTATTTTGTATGACAATTTTTGAGAAGTGAAATTATTATTGTGTAAAAATGGCAAACTTACAGAAAACTAATATTTACTATTGTATGTGCAGGCATTCAGATGTTAATGAAGGACATACTGATGCCAATTAACCTATTGATTGCTACATAAACATGTTTTGTCCATCCTCTGCCCCCTCCAAGCAAATTTGTTAAAAATACTATGTTCAAGGGCTTTTCAATGAACATAAAAAGGTAGTGGCCAGCAACAGCCTACATTTAAAAATCAGCTATTCCTGCCTAAATTTTAACATTATTTGTTTTTTTAATTTTTTGTATCTCTGAGGACATTGTCCCACTGGTCCACCATATATCACCAGTAATTATGATGACAATTTACCACAAAAACAATGAAATTCTGACTTCCCTATTGACTGCAATGAAAAAAGCTGGATTTTGTGAAACTAGGAATACGGTCAGATTCTAGAACATAACGTCAGAATTTTGCCAAATTCACAATTCAAACATTTTGATTATGCCTACTTTCCTCTATAGTAGAAAAGTCCAACATGTGTCCTTAAGGACCAGCACTCATTTGCACTATTCATCCAACAGCAGTAAATGTATGGTTTAGAAAGACTCAGAAAATAACTGTTCATAGGAAAAACCTCAGCCTAGATGAATATTTTGGAAGAAGATATGCAGTTAAGCAAATGTGAAAATGCCTATATGGCTGGATGTCATTCTGGGGTACAGGGCATTCCTAGGCAGGCTGAATTGCTGACACCCACATATGATACCAAGCCTCCATGATAGCAAGAAATAAAGTCCAAAAAATGAAAGTGACAGGTCAGAGACATTCATGCTATAGATCATTTAGTTTGAAAATGTACTGTGCTCCATCTGAATTTCTGCAACTCCTTATGTAGTATGTGAGAAGCTCACAGTGTTCAGTGGGGATGTAATAATGAATTTGGAGCTGCGATAACGTGTGTTATAAACCTGCCTGGCGTTCAGCTTTTACTCCTTATTTTTTACCAAACACTGAAATATCAGTTGTGGGTGGACTGAATGTTTATGGAATAATAATAATTCAAAAATAATAGGAAACACTGATTTAGACTGAAATAGAAGCATTTTTCTCATTAAGGAACCACCCCCACATTGCATTCATGATTCCACTTCCTGGCATAGTGCATTGGCAGAATATTTTTGGGTCTCATAAACATACGCTTGAACAGACCAAGTGATAATCTAGAAATATTTTCTTGCTGGTAATATATCTAATATGAACATAAAGATGTACTATTCAATTTCAACAAGAGGTGTGCATGAGCAATAAAAACGTAAAAGAGTATAACCTATAGCAATCTTTGATTACTTATATTACTTACATAGATTGGTTACTAGGGATTACAGGATTTTGATGTTACATATGTAATATAAACACTTATAGTGTACTAAATAGCTGAAACTATGAGTAATTCCAAGATCAGGACAGACAGCTGTTTTCATTGCTCAGCAGCTACACACATGGCAAATGTTCTTTGACTATGTGCAATCATGGGTGCAGGTGTTTTGATATTCACAGTTTTAAAAACAACGGTGCATTTGGAAAGTTTTTAGTATACCAGATCATTCCTAAAGCCTATTCCTTATTGGCCATCTGGTTTGATCTCTGAATTATTTTATGGACTACAGTGGTATTGGTGTAAATCTCAGCCCGATCCCTGGATGTTTTGCCTCTTGATGCAGTACCAGTCTTCTGGTCACCAACATATTTCACAAATTGTAGCACCCCAAGAGAACCCATCTGGTACTGATTTGGCTATAGTAAAGTATTCTTTTTCTAGTTTTTGGAACAATGGGAAAATGTTCTTCTGAGAAGATTATGCACACAGCATCCGTCAAAGAAATGTAATGGTCAGCTATTGCTTTAAAGGGAAATAACAGTGATTATTAGGTCTTGGCCGCAGGAAGCCCCACCAGAAAACTCCTGCAGCAGGTCTGAATCCGCTCCTATTTTTACCTATGGTTAGCTAGTGGACACACTTAGAATTCCCATAATTGTGGAGGGGAATTAATAGCCCATCTTATTATGCAGATAATCAGGCTGATTCATCAAGCAAAATCAGAAGCTCGCTTGCGCATTCGTATTCACGATCAAAAATCGAAAGCCTTTAATCGATGAGAGGGGCTTATTTTAAAGACCTAACACAGTACCTGTCCCCATTGTTGCCAAGTTGCCATTGTTGCTAAGAGTGGCCTTCACATCCTAATCCACCTGGTCAAAGGCTTTCTCTGTATCTGTGGGTAGTAGTACAATGGGCAAAGAGCTTCAATTGGTGGTACCGGCCCAAAATAAATCATTGTGAAGATTAAAAAGAACCCTATTTGATAAGATTTTGGCTGGCTCAAGTTAGGGCACACAGCAGGATCCTTTCCTTTCTTTATATTAACTGTGATGTCGGCCCTAGGTGAATAAACTGGAGTTGTAAGTAATTGTAAATTGACTTGTAAGTAAGGAAGGTAAAAGCATTAAGGAAATGGGACACAGGTTAAAAAAAAAACTTTTATAGTATGGCAAAGTGAGGCCATCCAGCCCAGGAGATTTATCTGTGCTTGTTTCTTTAATCCACTGTTACAGTTTCTCCACAGAATCCTAAGCTAATACAGAAAATAAAAGTATTTTGTAAGCTAGAAGGTACTCCTGTATTTTATGTTTTTCCAAGAAGGACCCTGGCTAAAGCTGGATACACAGGTGCAATTATAGTCGTTGGAAAGGATCTTTCACGATCCTTTCCAACGACTAAGGACTGCACGATGCATGAACGAGCGCTGTACATACAGCACCTTTCTGCTCTTTGTAGAGGGGAGGGGGAGAGCAACGGAGCGGCACCCTGTTGCACGCTCTCCCCCTTCCCTTGCATTAGGATCGTTCGTTGTCCATCGTCCGTGGATCCGCGAGGATGGTCCTTCACACAATGGACGACGGGCGCTGTACACACGCCAGATTCCAGGCTCTTAGCCGATTATCAGGTGAGAACCATTGAATGTGTGTACGTAGCTTAACTCAGAGGATGATTAGGATTGTTACAGGAGGTCTTCCAGGTCAGCTGTCTTTGTTTGCTTAAGGTAACTATTTTGAAAAGAAGCCCCCTTATACATGCCTTAAGGGCTTTCCTGACACAGAGGGGTGCATTGTCCAAGGTCACATTAAGGGATAATATGATGTCTAACTTAAATCCAGCTAAATTCCTCCTGGAAGGAGGGTTCCAGGAGCAGACACTCATTGAGCAATCAGTGCCAAGACTGATGAAGTTCTTTTACAAGGGCAAGACATATAGAGATAGACATATGTTCAGAATTGGTAATGTTACCTATAGTCATTGCAGGAATTAAAGAGATGTCAAAATGCTTGGCCTGACAAGAACCAATGCAGGAATAGATTATTAAATGGTGCATTCCTTGCCCCAAGAATGGATGAAGCAGGCACCATTTATCCATAAACTGGTGGCCATGACAGGTCCTTCTAAATCCTTTGAGGTCGGAAAGGGACAAGGAGGAAGCAATGTGTCTAGCCTTGGCCTGGAGAGCAAAACTGAAAAATCTTCAGGATTACCAACCTACTAAAAAAACAACCCTAATGAAGCAAACAGAGACCGCATACTAAGTATAAAATGTTTGTCTAATCTGTTAAGCAGCAAAACGTACAATGCAAAACTGGAATCATTACAGTCATATGGCATATTCCCCTCATCTATCCATGAACGATGGTGTGCTTTGAAAGCCCTTGAGTGACTTTACTATAAAAGTCAGGGGCCCTGTGCATTGAAAATAATAGGACATTGCATTTTGGCGTATATGCATTGATGCCCATCCCATAGTGGTGTGTATGATTCCCTTCCCAATGTCTGACACATGGACAGCATTGAAATCAGTTGTTGTTTTTTTTTTTAGACATTTTTGGGGGTATCTGAGAAATATGGTACAATATCAGCAAATGATTGCATTATAAGTCAGTAGATATGTATATTGCTCCAAACAATTTCATATTTTATTTGCATTTATAGGAAAAGTTCATTCTAAAGACTATTTTGAAGATCATTAGATGAATCATTGTTCTGAATATGGAATAAAGAACAGCATGTGTAAAGATTTTTACAATTTCACTTTATGGTTTACATATTATTTCATGTTTTGGATTCGTACTGACTATAATGAATTCAGTTTTGAATTTTACATTTCCCTGACGACTAACAGTTTTGACAAATATTTTCACACATAATGTCAGACTGCTTCATTTAGGAGGATTTGTAAGTTGGTTTATGACTTTTACAGTATATTTGTTTTCATCATAAAAAATAAATATTACAGATTCATAATTTTTATTGCATATAGTTGATATATGTATATATATATATATATATATATATATATATATATAATATAAATGGAAAAAGGCCTGATTTATTAAAGCTCCAAAACAGGAGAAGATAGACAAATATTGGACAACCTGAGTGATCTGGACATTTTTTGTTTTTGTTTTTTTTTTTTATTTTAATACCTGTTGGAATCAGACACATGTGTTTTGCACTCTTCGAGGATAGGACATTTTTTAATTTGGAGAATCTGAAACAGAATAATCAGATAAATACATAGTTTAAATTATTCTCCCACAAATATGTCAACATTTTGAGACTGAGTGAGAGAGAGAAAAAGCAAGAGACACAAAGAAAGTGGGAGAAAGAGAGGGAGAGTAGGAGCCAGACTGAGGGAAGGAAAGAATTCAAAGAAAGAAAGCATGAAAAAGAAGAAAGAGACAGAGAGCAGGAAAAAGGGAGGGAGTATGAAATAGAGAACTAAAAAGCAGAATGAAAGGAAGAGAATGCCACAGGGAAAACATGAAAAAGAGTGGGACACAGAGAGTGAGAAATATTAAGATAGAGTAAGAGAAAGAACGCATAAGAGAAAGAGAGACAGTATGAAAAATAGCTCAAGAGACAGACGTAAAGACCACATACAACAGAGATAAAGAGACAGAAAATGTGTTATACAATAGGAAAGAAAATAAGAAAGAGATAGCATGGCAAACAGGGCAAAACAAGACAGAGAGCATGAAAATGTGTCAGAAAGTAAGAGCACAGGAAAAAGATAAAAAAAAGAGCTAGAAAGCATGAGAAAGAAAGAGCGCAAAACCAGAGATGTGACTCAGAGAGAGGGCATCATAAGGAGAAAGCAGGAGCGCTAGAAAAAGAGAAAAAAAGAATGAGACAGAGAAAAGGAGCTATACATTGTAAAGAACAGGACAGAAAGAGTAAGTTAAGTGTAAGATGGAAAGACAGATGAAAGAAGGAGCTGTATTTTTTAAAAGGATAGGATGAAATGCTGTATAACAAATCTCTTGGGAAGGAGAAATAAAAACACTTGTCATTGTTTAACTCATTACAATGTTTCTTTTATGGAGATTTTTTTGTGTCATGTGGGATAGAGAATTGGATAGTCAAGTCTATTGGGTACCAGTAGATAGAATGCATGTAGGAGTTGCACTGCATTGTCAAGGGGAAATAAAGACAAAATATGGACGCAGGAAGAGCATATGCCCACAGTTAAAAAGGCAGCACAAGGGTTATTGGTACTATTTTATTACACAGTATTTAAATGGCGCCATCATATTACGCAGCGCTGTACAAAATCTATAGTCATGTCACTAGCTGCCCCTCAAAGGCGCTTATTATTTAATGTCCTTACTATAGTCATATGTCTTTTAATACAGTCTAAGATCAATTTTGGGGGTAGCCAAATAAAACTAACTGCATGTTTTTGGGATGTGGGAGGAAACCGGAGTACCCGGAGGAAACCCATGCAGACACAGAGAGAACCTGCAAACTCCATGCAGCTAGTGTCCTGGACAAGATTCAAACCTGGGACCTAGAGCTGCAAAGGTCAGAGTGTTAACGTCTGAGCCATTGTGCTGTCTTCCTAGTAAGGCAACATCAGTAGAAAGAAGATTATTGTACTGCATGAAAGATAATCTACAAACAGTTTTAATAGTGATTTATTTTCTTGGAGGACATTCATGTTCCTAACTCCTCCTGACTGCAACTAATATGTAAACTAAGCAAGGTTGTTTACATTCTCTGTGGCTAAGATTTAATGTATATTGCTTTGTATGGCTTTGAAAGCTGCAGGGAATGATTAAGTATGGATAAAGCACTTCATTTATGGTATATGTTTGAAAACACAACAAAAGTCCCCGTAAACTAGGGATCACCATAGCAACTATAGTAGTTACTATGAGGCCTGGAGCCAAGTAGGGGCCTAGTAACACATAACACATACCCAATTTTGGACCAAAGTGTTTACACTCAACCCCCACTTCTGTCAGATGTCTAATGATCAATGTGCCAGGCATTGCTAAAAAGCAGGACATTTGTAGTGGGAGTAAGTTAAGTTAGCAAGACAAAGGACATTTGTAAAAGGGAAAATGTCTCTGTTTTGGGGATGCAGAGGGGGCTACTATCCAAAATGTTGCTATGGGGCCCAGTGATTTCTAGCTATGTCCTTGGAAGGTACACTTAACTTTCAATATTATCCTTAATAATAATGGCAAATAAACAATATGCACTCTGTAAATGTAGTGCTGCACTTGAGACCTCTATAGTTGACCACAAGTTACAGTCTGTGTCGTACTATACACCTATCGAAAAGGAAGATTGCACTGTACATGGCCATACACCATTGTTATTTTTTTTTAAATTAAGAGCCTGATTAATAAGGATCCCCAAGACTGGAGAAGACAGACTATCATGAAACATCCTGCGTGATCCAGTAAACTTGGAATGGATCTAATCCAGAATTGAAACATTTGATCACCCAGCTTCTAATATGATGGTTTACCTTCCCCAGTCTTGGAGAGCTTTAGTAAATCAGGTCCTATAAGTGCATTTGGTAAATGGTAGTCTTTGGTTTGGTAGTCTTTAGAGCAGTGGCAAAGACTGAAGGGGAATCCTGCAATCTCCTGGAATACTTGCTTCACATATCCCAGGAGCCTGTTGGCTGCTCCTTCTGCACATGCCCAAGATTGTGCATGGTCATCGGGGGCTTTCTTATAATGTAAAAAAAAAAGGGCTTAATCTCATGCATGCACAGTGGGATCAGTATTCTTTTTTACATTTGCAGAAAGAAACATTACCTGATCCTGCACCTCTGCAGTGCAAGTTCAGGTGACATGAAGAAAAACCCAGAAGAGAGAAGAAAAAATATGGCTTTGTCCACTGTTGTGTCCAGAGCCAGAAAGAAGAGAGAAGCTTAATTTGTGGAGGGATTGAACGCTTTTTTGTAAAGGTAAGTGATTTTTTTTTTTGTAAAGTTCCACTTTAAAGCAGTTTTAAAGTTCTGCTTTTAAAATTCACGATCCAGGGAGGTCATAAGGTATTGCAGATAAGGGAAGGTAATGTCCTTTCTCCAATAATCCCTCCTACCTGCCTGATCGCTCTGGGTATCTGTCAAAAAAGCTGCACATGCTAAACTCAGGTCTGGTCACCCCACCATTTAAGATGGCTAAAAATCCAATCAAGAAAGAGCAGAAAGAAGGTGGTACCCTGTGATGGGATGGAGACAGATGAGCATTGTAAATAAAGTTCTGCTAAATCTTTACTTATAGATGTTCATAAAAGCTGAAAGCTAGGTGGATACAGTTTAATGCAGCTGTTTAATCATTAATACATAATTATTATTGATATATTTAAATGCAGACTGTTTAAGTACCCGAACTTGGTTTTACTCCTCTGCAGTACCCGTTCATCCGGGTGTGAGAGGACGAAAAAGCACAAGAAGCCAATCATGCTGATAGGAAGAGAAAGAAATTGTGATAAAGAGATGAGTGGTTGGCTGAATCACCCTTGCCAATAGCATGAGGTCGAAAATAGTAGAAAAAAGCACTGAAGGGGGATCTCTGTATCTACCATATTGCAGCCACAATCTGGTTTAGTAATCTACAATGGTCGATTCCTTTTACTGTCTTTTCACTTTTTTCACCAGAGTCCTGCTTTACCAATGAAGCCATTTTACATAATACTCATTGTTACATTCACAGACCTTACAGTGAAGAATCCCTTCCTTCTCCGGAGCTTAAACTTCTTTTCCACCAGATGCAAAGAGTGCCCTCATGTTCTTTGTAATGATCTCAAAGTGAATAATGGGGAAGAGAGTTCTCTATATGGACCGTTTATATATTTATACAGGGTGATCATATCCCCCTTATACATCGCTTCTCAAGCTCATAGCTGAGCACCTCCATTCCTTTTATTAGTTTAGTTGCCCTTCCCTGCACTCTCTCCGATTCCACAATGTCCTATGTGAACTGGTGCCCAAAACTGGACTGCATATTCCAGATGTGGTCTGACCAATGCTTTGTACAGGGGCAGGATTATGTCTCCATCTCTGCAGTCTAATTCTCTTTTAATACAAGAAAGTACTTTACTAGCTTTAGATATTGCAGCTTGGCATTGCATGCTGTTATTAGGTCTATGATCTACAAGAACCCCCAGATCCTTTTCCATTTCTGACTCCCCCAAATGTATTCCCCCTAGACAGTATGAAGCATGCATGTTGTTAGCCCCAAAGTGCATAATTGTACATTTGTCTATAATAAATGTCATTTGCCACTTGGCTGCATAATCAAAGAGTACATCCAGGTCTGCTTGTAGATTAAAGACATCCTGTATGAACTTAATTTCATTACATTACATAGTTTGGTGTCATCTGCTTACGTTAAAATACTTTTACAATCTGATTTGATAACAGAGAAAAAGCAGATTTTATCATTAATTGGCATATGTTAAAATAGAAAAGCATGTTTTGCTTTAGTCTTGCAGACGTTAAATATAGCAGAGCCTCCAGATGCTTTTACATAAGATCGGAGGCACTAAATATAAATGCTTCTGTCAGGTTGTCATGGAAACGGGATGACTAAGGTTCACGGCCAACCTTCCCAAATTTAAAATTTATGTTAAAGAAAAATAAATGATGAACCATGAACAAGGGAATGTAGTGTCCCTTTTACTGCATAGACCTTTGTTAAAGGTCCACTTGGGCAACTAAAGCTTGTGTGGCTTTCATTGTATGCACTTCTGTAAGAATTTGCCAGAACGGGAAAAGATAATTAATTCTAGCGGATTTGCTCCAAGATTGACAAGGGTATAAGGAGCTAATAAAAGAGAAACATTTATATACAAAGGCTGACCTACCCTGGCAATCCTGGTGTCAATTAATCTACTGGTGTTTATCAGTAATACCCTACATTATATATTTAGAACAGGGAAAGCTGTAATATGGTTTTAATATGCAGCAGGAAATCAAACTTTATTGTTAAATCCTGGAGATCCACTGATAGAGGTTAGGACCTCTATCAGTTTTTGTATTGCCATCTGTATCATTCAATGGCGATAGGGTTGTCCTGGGGCAAAAAACTGAGACAGTGACGCAGTAACCTAAAATACATTACTGTCTGGGTATTCTTGTCTCAATGACACCACTCAATTCATTTACTGTAATGGTATCACAGGGTCAAAGAGTGACTGGAAAATTTCTGCACAGGCTACAGATAACTGTCACGTTTTTATTTATCCAAAACTTAAGAAAATATTGGTTTAAGACTCTAATGCCATCAATGACTGTCATATTTTATATTTACTTTCCGATGTGGGAGCAGCTTATACTATCTTATATTAGAATCTGGAAATACAACAGACAACGGTGTTTATTTAATCCCCTCCTCTATATCTATCAAATGAGACCTAACCTAAAAGCATTTAGTTTACTAGATCACTGCATATGGAAATATTGATTTTTTTTTTAAATACTTGATTTCAACTTTTCTTAATGCCAAGTTTTATTTAGGTGAAGCTGCAATCATATTGCATCCCACCACATAGCAATGCCTACACTGCATTTTACAGAGCTGGTATACTAGTGATAGCAGCAGCAGACCGTCCATGCCTAATGTGTGTTAAAATGGCCTCTTGGGTCTCCATGGGAAGCTTGCGTACATGCTTGTGGTCAACCAGGAGCACAACTGGGACTGATAGACAAAAAGTTGTCACCATATACAAGGAAGTTTTTAAGCAAGGACCCTTATGGTAGGTGGTATGATGGTATGATATTATAGCCGCAGATTTAAAGACATTGGGCCCGATTTATTAAAGCTATCCAAAGCTGGAGAGGATACACTTTCATTAGTGAAGCAGGGTGATCCAGCAAACCTGGAAAGGATCTGGTCCAGGACTGAAACCATTTGCTAGCAAATGACTTTGAAGTAAACCATTCTAGGTTTGTTGGATTACCCAGCTTCACTGATAAAAATGTATTCTCTACAGCCTTGGAGAGCTTTAATTAATCAGGCCCATTGCGTATGACTTTTCAAATGGCATTCTAGTGTATTTAAAGTCAAATATTTTTTTATCAGCTTTCAATTCAGAACCCCTGTGTTCAGACTGGCAGTGAGATTGCTTTCTCATCCATGCATTACCCAAATTAAATATGTATTATTGTCAGATTGAATAATAAATAGGATCCACACACTCAGCACCTATATGTTATCTTGGCACCAAAATTGCCAGCTTTTGTTTATGGCTCGGGCTGTCCCACCCTCCACCACTATTTTGTTTTTTTCCCATTAAGTCTCTGTCTCTGCCCTGATCAAGCATAAAGGGATGGTACAGTTGTAACAAAGTGAATAATGGGGAAGAGAGTTCTCCTACCACTGACTACTCAGTGTCGCCATTAGTTAGAGGTCCAACTTACATTTAGGTTATTAGCCTCTCCTACTGCACATAACATCAAAGACTACTAAACACCCACTGCAGATGTAAAGTGGAACTAAAGTTCCACTTTTAAAAATTTGGGATCAGACATATCATGCACAGCTCAGCTTTGGTTGCTAAATATCTGGCACATTCCAGCTTCTTCTGCTGCTGCTAGCTACTGAAATTCAGTGCATGTGTATGGGAGCTATGTCATCCTGGCACAGCCAAACAAGATAGCCAAAGGTCACCTGAATATGTTAAACTTCCACCTTGCTGCTAATTAATTTATCTTTGGAGACACTGTTATTTTTAATGTAACAATGCTGGTGCTGGGGAGCTTTTTTTCTCAAGTGTCTCTTAGATTATACCAGTAAACCTTTGATTCTCAAAAGAATCGTAAATCCAAGAATGGCAATCACTTGCAATCATAGAGGGTGGACCGCCCTGGAAAAATTTTCATTTTTTAAAATAAATAGTGTGCTGGCACTATGGCGTAGAGCACACTGACTGCTGTCACTGTGGAGTGGAGTAGAGCAAACTGACTGAAAGTGTCACCTGCTGTTTTGTCCTGGCACGTTTTCATGTCACCATGACAAATGTTTCAGTGGCGGTGGCGTGCATGCGTGCTTTATGTGGCGGCGTTCGTGTTGCGGGTGGCGGTTGTGATTTGCGCGCACAGGTTGGGTCTGTGCACATTTACATCCTTCGTTTAGTATATAGGATACTTGATTGTGTCAGTATGCTGCAGAGGAGATTATGAGCAATGACAGCAAGAACCCCAGCATCAATAAGGGAAGACCCCTGTTTTGTCACAGTCACACATTAAACACCAACACTTTCCTTCTGGCAGTTTTTTTTTTTTTTTGCTGGTCTGTCACTAACTACAATGCTTGTTGTAGTTATTGTGGTCACTGTCGGCAATGCTAGAGGTAAGCATTTTGAGGGGAATTATGAGGCTATCTGCGCTGCAGGTTAAAAGACACAATTTCCTAGTCCAGTCCAAATACCATCTCTCAGAACCACAGAAAATCACTTCTGCTGATCCCCTGATCAAGCTGCAGGTTTAGCTTCCCAATCTCCACCTATGTGAAGTCATTACATATGCAGGTGGAGTACTTTAGTTCTGTTTATGTAATTCTAGTGGCAAATGTATCTTGAAGATAGGATTGGAGACAGATGCAGATATACATATACTTCGGCCATCTCACCTGTCCTTCAGATCTCTGCACTCTGTTATGAGGAAATTGTTTTAGCAAATGGCAAGGGCTTTTCTAGTACTGTGGAACACTTGATAACTGTCCCAAGGAAACCATGTGCAACCAGGCTTGGATCGGATTGCCCCTCAGGTGGGTCCCTGCTTAATTAAAAAAAAGTTACTGTGTCCTGGAATGCTTTGTGTTCCAGCACTATTCACTGCTAAAATCATTCTACTAGGTAGAGCGATCAAGGGGTTAATATTACTTCCATCGACCCCAATGCTGGGGGTGAATATTGTACAAACTAATAACAATGCTGGAAGTTAATATGGTGTCCACTGACACCAATTCTGGGGGGGTATCATTGTACTCACTAACACCCCAGCATTGGTGTATGACTAAAATTATGCCCACTGAATCCATTGCTTGGGTTATGTGCCCACTGACACTATATATAATAAATTCCTGGGATTATTTTGGCATCTACCAACAGCAGAATATTTTCAGATATATCAGATCCACAGGGAGCAAAGCTGTGGTTGAATATTGCATCCAATGACAGTAATTCTGGGGTAAATATTGTGTTCTCTGATAACAATGCTGGGGTAACGTTTAAACCCACTGACACCATTTACAGACTTTTAACACCTAATGACAATGTAAATTTGATTTTGCACTTACTAGCTAGCAATATAAGGGCACTGATGCATATGTCTGATCGCTACTCTGCATAATGTTGTATGGTATATATTCCAGACAAAATGTTTTGTTTTCATTACCGCTGTTGGCTAGTAAGGAATCCCTAACAGTTTTAACACTATTTTTCTAAAGAGAGGCTCAAACATATTGTTTGCAATCTGTGTGAAGAAGAGCATCTAGTCACTATTAGTATAGTCTGTACTGGTCTTTTTTTTTATTAGTAAACAGCCTATGACAGCCTTTTCTAACATGAGCATACATTTTGTAACATACACAGTTTAACAATTCTATACAAATTTAAATGAATAAATATCTATACTGCATATTCCAGTGGTGATGGTGTCAAGGTGGGAACTTTGTTCTGAATTTGTTAATAATGTACTTCTTAAACCAATAAAAATTGATCAAAATGTACCTTTGTGCCATCTGATTCACTTTTATTATACTATAATTAAACAAAGTGTCCTTTGGTTCAATCTATTGACCAACAATGATAATCATTAACAAAAATTAAACTGTTCTTTTTGTCATTTTCAGGATTCTGAAGCAATACAGAGCCTAAGGAAGCTGTACACAGTTTGTAATGGGGCTCAAGGGCTATTTCAGGTGACCCAACTCATGAAACGGTCCAACGATTGTAAGCCTGCAAACACGCCAAGGTAGACTCTTTTAGGGCAGGACCTCCACTACACTGTCACTAACCTGCTCTAAATGATGCTAGTCATATTATTGTCCTCTCCCATTCCCTCTATGTTTGTGTATGAGTGTAGATGTCGGCCCTAATCTACTATTTTTGATACGATCAGTGAAGGATTTATATTCTACACTGTTACTACAGCTTGTGATTTTATCAGTGAGAGCCTTTCACATTTCAGTGTATTTTTATATTTCTGTTAGTGGGTGCATGTTAGCATTAGTGTATGTTAGTCTGTGTCTGTTAGTTAATTCACATGTATCAGTGTATGTTTATTAGTGTAAGCTCTAAAAGTGTTCTGTAAAACTAAAAAGAAATACAAAAACTAAAAAACCTATCCAATCTTCAGGAAGAAGCTCCATGGAACCTCTAAACCACTAGAGGTCCCTCGCTCTTTCTGCCTATACATGTGTCATTTGGTGACTGACCATTCGCCTACAATCTGTTGGTAAATGTATATGTATTACAATAGGTCAGTGCACTGAATATGTTTAATTGAATAATGTGTACAAAGTACAAAATGATGGACATAAACAATACATATAAAAGCATACTGTGCACCTAGGACTGTACTCCTGCAAGATGTCATGAATCCTGGTGACTGCCTGACTTGGGCTGGTGTTACTCTGACTGCTGGACTATTTTAAGACCAAATGCTCTATTTTACCTTAAAAATGATGTCTCTGTCTAGTCCTGTAAGCTGCATTGGTTGGGAAGGAGATTTTCAAGAGAGATCCGTAAAAGAGAGTAAAAATGGTTCGTTTTCAGGAAAGTGTTACACTGTGATACACCAATATGTTTGTACAGTGCAAAGGATTAGGGAAAAACACGAACATGCAATATAAAGTCATACAGATGTAGAAAAATGGCACTACTATAACAAAAGTTTGCTGCAGTATATTGGCCCTATGGAGTCTGTGCCTAATGTGCAGTTTTCAGTGATTGAAGTGATTGAAGAAAATTAGTATTGAGTTATGAAGAGTTTACTTATCTCTGGTACTATGTAGCCTTCAGACCCAACATATTCTGCAGTTGTCTGGTCTCCAAACATGTTTTCGCCAGCCATTCCAAAGTCTCCCAGTTTGATGTGACCATCACCATTCAAGAAGAGGTTTTCTGGATATCATGGATAGTAATAATTGGAACATGTTTTGTCAAAACAATGTATTGTCACAACATGAGCTTAAAATGTCACTTTTTACAGGACTTGAGCATTCAGTGGGTCGACTATCTGCTCCCAAACTGTAATATGTATTCACTGTTGGCCTTTATGTTCTGTAGTGACATACCAGCTAGCAGGAAATACCACAGTGTGACGTACGAAAAGCAGGCATTCCCAGATCCAGATGGGTCAAATACCTGCAGCACCTTGGGAGCAGGGTCACTTTAAGGCCCCTAGCATAAAAACAAAATTCTCCACATAGCTTACCTATATCCTTAATATTATAAAAACTGCACTGCTATGGCCAATATAGTTAGATAAATAATAGTTTATTCAATAAGATAAGATAGCAATGTACAACCCGCAATAGCAACAAACAACCTTTAATTTGATAATGGTTCTGCACTTTTCATGTGTTCTCTTTTTCTCTTCCAATGTGCAAAGAAAAAGGAAATCCTGGTACTAAAAAAAATTATATGAATAAAATAAAGTGCAATAAATAAACTAAAATGTTAACTTTTTGATGATTGGGGCCACATGAATGGAGGAACTTGAACGCGTACACTATATCAGCGGCATAGAATCTGTAGAGAGCAAAAAAAGTGGTGACAAGCGGCCTCTGATAAGACATATTGTATAACCTTCTTATATTAGAAAGCATTTTGAACACTGCCAGGGCCTTGGGTATGTGTGCAGCCTGTATTAGGTTTAGGGGTTTCTTCTTAGTTTAATGTTATTTCTCAGCCCCGGAAAACTTACACAAACATATGCAATGTACAGAATGAATGGGAGACTTATCTTGCTGTGTTGATGTCAAAGGGGCTTTGTCATTCCAGGTGTGTATTAAGATCTTCTCCTTGTGCATATTCCATGCCAAACAAACAGGTTCTGTTAGAGAAGAAAGATATAAAGAATCATGGATAGTACAATACATGAATCGGATATATTCTATGCAACAAAACCATCACAGCAATAATCATTTATATCCTATTCAAACATTTCTCAATTTTTTTCTTTAAGGGCCTTAAAATTCTTCTTAGGGAACCACTTTATATTCGGATTTTTTGCCTTGGTTGCCAGTTCTTGCCACCTTACTTTAATACATTAGACAGAATGTTACCTGCCTGATTTCATACAGCTAGCTCTACTACCGGTAAGTGGTGCTGGCCCTGGCACTATGCAGTCACCATACTGTGGAAGGAATTCCATATACGTTCATGTCCTAGGGTCCCTGGTTGTGCCGTACTAAACCTCTATCTAGTATGTTCTGTTCTGGTAAAGCAAGTCATCTGAATCTTGTGATCAGCTGTGTTACATATATGTTATCTTATATAAATTACATTTCATAGATACAGACAAATTACTAAAAACCAAATCAATAAAGGTGACTTACCGTAGTCTGCAGGGTGAAGAGTCTCTGTATGAGGAAGGAACATCCAGATGATCCTCTCAGCAGCCTGCTCTCTATAAGGCTCTGCTCCACTATATATGTTTTAGGAGCCACGATTTTCTTGTTGATGATCCTAATGAGCTGTTCTCCTGTAGCACAGTCAGATGCTAGTACTACCTATATGGGACAAAGACACAGGTAGTAAGTATTGATTTAAAAAAAATACTTAAACATGGAGTTGTTTTACTATAACAAATTATAACCAGAAAAAAAGGTAAAACGTACTTTTACAAAGCCACCCTGGCCTAATATTTTGTGGACAATGAACCTCTCGATGATTGGACAATCTTTATTCACAGAGCTGCTTGAAAAAACTCTGCTTTAGCCTTCTGGGGTAAAAAATAAAGATGATTGTTAGAATATTACACCGGATGATTCTTTAGATAACAGGGAATAAGAAATCTTAGGCTTAGTCTGGAGTAAATTTATTATTATACGTGAATTAATGGAAACCTAAGGCCAAGTTCCATGCATTGTGTGTAGTGCATTACAGTGCCATATATTTAGAATGATATCTTATAATATATTTTGTATGGTATACTGTGGTAGGCTTAGGTATAGTTTTTATATATTGTGTGTGCTGACTTGGTCATTTAATATTGGTAGTGCTAATAAAGTATATTACAATCTCTTCCTATAACTTTATTTTTCAGATATGGCAGCTGCTTTGGTTTTCCTATATATTTCTTTCCTTATATATTTCATATTTACCTAGAAGTCCTACATTTAACACACTCCCTGTACCTGGGTGGCTATGAACACTCCTGTACTAGAACCATGGAGGCAGCCATGGGTGAAAGAATTTAAACACTCTGCCTTTGTTTATCTCCATTACATGGGTGATTGATGGGCTAGTAGTTTAAATCAGAAAAATTAAATAGTTTTTTTTTACAAAATTTCATTTTAAATAAAGGTATTCTCCCTTTCCCCCTCTCTACCTAATTTAGATAAAAAGAAAAGGAAACATTTGTAGTATAAATAAGTAGAAAATAAGACCTTACCTTGTTTGGTGCTGTTCCCTGTGGGAAGGCAGATGTTGTCCTAGTTGTCCTTTCTTTTCGGATCTGTTGTGTCTCCATCTTCTAGGGTGTTCTTTCTTTTCCTGTTCTTCCTCTTGCAGTCACGCAAGCAGAAAAAAATGTCACTTTGCTATTACTGTGACATTACTGAGTGAAGAATAATGGGGAAAATTGGTCTAAATACTTTCTGAGGCTACCTATACTGTACTCAAAAATGTAGACACTGCAACATGAAAAATATCTGCATAAAAACTTTATTAACTGATTTTTTAAAAGGATCAAAGGTTATTACGTTAGGTGCTCATCTTTTACACCCACTTTTGATTTTGCCTAACTACTGCACATACAACATTGACTATAGTGCCAAAGAGTTGAAACGCATCACAAATGCATACCTTCAAACATTTGAAAGTGGCAAAAAAGGACAAAAACAGAGGCAGCGGCACTCTTTTCACATCATGGCAAAGGTTGGGCATGGTCCAGTGGGTGGGGCACATTTATTTTATTATTTAAAAAAACAAAACATTGTTTATAAAATTATTTTTAAAAGGTGGGTTAATGTCAGACTGTCTAATAAAACAGATGTATTCACTTTAATAAACTGCAGCAATTCACCCACAGAATACCCAATCCTTCCTGATAGACATATAAAGTACCTTTATTTTAAAACTGTTATAAACAATGCTTTGTTTGTTTTAATAAATAATAAACTTTGTTAACTGTTTTGCTAAAACTCTTGTAATCATATTAAATCTATAGAACATCTCCAAATACCTTGTTTTGGGGTTTCCTGTAGGGTGTCATTATTAGAAAGAAGCATAGTGGCCATTCAGGGAACTACAATTTTACTCTCTGTGATTATTGGCGCCATCTAGTGGCAGCTGATGAAATGGTACCAACCTGTATTCCACCATTTGTCTCTGACAATGTACAGGAGCTTATGCATATGTGATGATTTTTGGTGGTTTTGCTCCAAACGCTTGTCCCCATTGTTGTTGTATTTTGCACACATTCTCATATTTTCCAAACCACTTCAAAATAGTTTTGTGTTGCTAAAAATGTAAGCATATCTCCGCCATATTGTTTTACACTCCACGTGGTGGCTTTAGCAATCACTGACATCTTTACAGACAACATAGTACTGCACACCGCCATCATAATTCAGTATAATTTTAAACAGAACATGGTCACACACTACTGGAATGTGTACACATATTTTGGGCCCCTCTCTTATTTGACTAAATGAGATTTGTAAATCACAACATTGAAAGCCCTTCTCCAGGCACCGTAAATACTCCAGGACTAAAATAAGCTTTAATATACATAAGTTTGTATGATCATTATTGACCAATCAAATTTGAGAAATTTGTACAAAATACTTTGATATCATATTGTGTATCAGCTGTGTTTAATATTATGAGACTGATTGGTTGAGAAATACCATGAGTAGTATATTAGAAGATGCAGAGTCTCCTTTATCAGTTTTTAAGCGTTTTAAAATTATACAACTTTTATTTCTTTTATTGTTGTGATAAGTAGAGTCTATGGGTTAATAAGCCTTGGATATCATGGTACCAGTTTTATGTTATGCAGTTTGTCACTGTTATCATTGCCTTAGTAAATATGGGACAGATATATTTATTTTGCTAAATAGTGTATTTACCTGGAAATGTAAGATATTACAAGGTCTTCTCATTAAATCTGTGGAAAGATGAGGACCTAAAATCTGGCAAGAAGTGTGCTTGTATGTGGTCTTCTCCTGCGCACCAGCTGGGCTTTCTGAGGATCCTGCGGTGAGGCCCAGTGACATCGCCAATGTCTTCAAAAAGTGTCCATAAGTTATCGTTTCCTTTAATTTTATTTTTGGGTTTTGGTTGCATTTGGTTATAATTCTTTATTTGGAGATGGGGTGGTGGTGAGGTTACAAAGTGGGGGCTATTCCTGACCTGCAGTGAACCTCAGTGTTCTGCCGCAGGCTTAACCACAGTCATGTGAATGGTAACGGTAGGGAAATATTCTTTGCATGCGGCTGTGGCAGATCGTGGCACGGTTCTATAAAGCTACCCGTTTCCTTTTGATTGCAGTTGCTTTTGGAAGAACGGCAACAGGACTGCGACTGAAGCTGCAACCATGTGCAAATGTGCTATCTGTAATGGGGTTTGCCAAGCCACACTGTTTTCCACCACGGGTATGAAAAGGTGGACCTGGCATTTACATGTAACATTCATATGAAAGCGGAACTCCAGCCTTGGTTTGTTTTTATGAACAGATATGCAAACAAGGTACCTCCATGAAGTTGTAAGTAATACTTGATCACGGTTAAAGCGGAAATAAAGTCATAATAATAAAACACACTTACCTTTAATCCCGCAGATCTGTCGGGAGGCTTCTTTGATTGGGTCCTGCGTCATCCCGGTATCCTTCTTCAGGCTGGCAAAAAGATTGGCACGGAGGAAGCACCGGGCTCTGCCATCTTCTTCACTCTTCTATTAGGTTCTTTGTCGTACGTCTACGTCGTACGTCAGGAAAAAAGATTGCTGATTTCTCTGCGCATGCGTGAGATCGGCAATTTTCTTCTCCTATTAAAGAAATGGTTCGATCTCAGGCATGCGCAGTAGGAGCAGCCAAAAGCCTCCCAGGGTGCATGACGTATGTATTCCAGGAGGCTCTGCGCTCACAGGACAAGACAGAAAGGGGAGATGCTGCACCGTTTTTTTTTTTGTTTGTTTTTTTTTAAAAAAGGATTTTGCACTTAAAAAAATAAATAAATATATTTTTTTTTATATATATAAGTGTTGTCTACCATTTTATGTAAAGTAAAAGTATAGGTCCGCTTTAGCTTAATCAAAATGAACAGTTTTATCAGTGATTGGTAAAACTCCAGCTTTACTTCCAGATATGAGAACTGCGGCTGTCAGTCATTACTATACCATGTTATTTCCATTAACCACCATTCTGTATCCCCCTCCTAGTGTGTATTACTTTCCCCCGCTGCTTAGATCAATGTTTCCCAACCAGGGTACCTTAACCAATGAGCAGTTTGCACCTCTCAGTTTAGGTGAGCCCAATGATCTTTTTTGCTATCCGTAAGGGTGACATTCTTCTCACTGGCCAACAATGTAGCAGGCATTCTTCCCACTGATCACCATGCTAATATACAGTGGGCTGTGGAAATAGTCATTATAGCCATGGTTCACTGAGGATCTGAAAGTTATTTTAGGGGGTTCTCCTATGTTAAAAAAAGTATAGAAAAGCTGGCTTAGATTGTAAGCTCTTTTGTCCAGGGTCATTGCAAATAAAATATTAATGTACTCCCTCTGGCCAATCATTGATGATGGTGAAGTGATCATGGTGCAGGAGCATGAAAATGACACTGGCGCAGCGGTGAATGACAGTGCCAATTCTCATATCTGTTCTATCAAACATCAATCCAGTGTTATTCACAACCCAGTGCAGGTGACTTTTGATTCCATATTTTATTAATATTAAAGAGTTCAAATTTCTAGTTTCCTGCTGTCTGGCTCATACTCTGGCTTCGGTACCGAACAGATCAGGTGCAAAGCCTTCACTTGCTGCATGATTATTCTGAGTAGCAACAGACAGGCTGCTGGTATTGTCAGTAATGCAAGCACAGGTTTCCATTCAAGTTGTGTTCGGTCTTATACCATATGTTATTACCAGATATACAGGTGAGGTGGTTAGAAGGCTGATTTATTGAAATGACAGTACTGCGCATGCGCTGTGTACAGACACACCGGAGGTAAGTGCTCACTGCGCTTGTAGCAAGGAAGATTTTGAGGCTTCTCTTTCAGTGACGTCATCGCACTCACCTTGACAGACAAGTCACGCCTTTTTTCCCGATCCGCGGACTGCTATTGGATAGGAGAGTGAGACGTTTGCCTTTCTATTGGAAGTAGCCTCTGCCAATTGGAAAAGGAGACTCTTTGCTCCCGCCTTCGGCCGCGGCGATGTCAGGGAACATGGCGGCTGCTGTGTGTTGAAGCTCCCTGGGAAATTGCGGCGGTGTCTGAAGAGGGGTCGGCGGCCTTTTACGCTATGAGAAAGCCCGGTGTGGCGCAGGTGACTAGGCCCCGGAGGAGGCTGTGGAGGAAGCTGGCAGACGGCGGCGGGCGGCAGTGACTGGAGCAGTCGGTGTTCGTACATAGCAGGGGCACAGCTGGGACCCCCTCCCTTGGGAGGCCACCGAGCCTGGCAGCACGTAGAGGAGGAATGGGGCGGCTCCGTGTGTCTGCCCCCAGTTTGGGGCTCTGCTTCTTCCTGGCTCTGAGCTGTGTCCAGGCGGCTCCACTTCCTGAAACAGGTGCAGGTAAGAGACTGGCACTGAGCCTTCCCTATGCCATGGCAGTGCCCAGTGCTGCCAACCCCGGCACATACACTGCTGCTTCATGGCAGCTCTGCCCTATACAGCTTTATTTCCTGGCACACATTGTGTGGTGATGTATGGATGGAGGGCCACTATGGAGCCATGGAGAAATCCACTGACCGGTGTTCATTTTTTACTCTTACCCAAACATACAAATATACGAATAGAAATCCCTACAACGTGTTCATGCCATCTTGGCCCGCTGCGGCATACTACCACATGGGTATTTATAAGTAGGGTTACCTAAAACACCACAAATCACACAAACCGTGTTTTTGGCATTGCCACACATTTCCCTGCAATGCAGGAGGCTGGGATTGGCATTAAGATGCCATTTACAATGCCATGGCGCTGAATAACGCATTATGCATGGAGGTAATGTGGAAGGTATTGCGTTGTACTGGTCCTTACACAATTATTTGTCCCCATTGGAAGGTTTTCATCTCTTCCCGTTTTGATGGCAGATGATCTGTAGGAATTTTCCTCTTTCAGTCTCAGGAATATTAGTCATCAGTGGAAATAGGATGGGACATTTGTGGGTGTGTAATCCTTCATCCGATTATCCAAAACTAAAATAAAAGTAAATGCTAAAGCTTCCTGACCCCCTTACTGGCATCTAAGGCAAGTTTGGGGTTCATGCCAGTGACTTCAGGTGAGGTGCTGTGCAAGTGGTGGTGGTCGCAATCAAAAACAACACAAAAGCAACCCAAACGCGTTATGATTTTTATCTTTGCAACTTCAATGGCGCAGAATTAAACCCTGCAATACTCGCCTGTCGCACGATGCCGCCGCCTTCTTTTAATCTTCAACCATCTTGATTGGCTGTGGTGATGTAATGCGCAGGGGAAGTTGGCATGGCCGGGTATCATGTCAACCATCGCATGCGCAGCTCAGCGTTTTTGTCCCAGTGATCGGGCAGCTTTGCATGATTATAGCAGAAGGAACATCGCCTGTCTTAATATTGCCCCCTGCCTGATCCAACATTTAATGTGGAACTTCCACTTTAGTGTTCTCCCCAGCCCCTCAGCTGTTTTTTGGTGATTATTGAAAAGTTAGGTCGCTGAACGGGAGAATACTGTGCTTTAAACTTCACACTTGCATGACTGCATAGATTTGTCATGGGGACAGGCAGCCCATTTGTGCATTTTTGTTGCACACAATCTCTCTGCAATGCATGGTACAGGCTGGCAGGGTACGTTGGGGTCCCACCTGGCACCATACCAATGCTTGCCGTGCAGTCATGTACCACACGAGTATGTACAGCGTCCTAGGCAGCTGGCTTTATGAATAGGGAGAAGTTAGGTTGTTGCCCATGGCAACAAATTCAATTCCATTTATTCCATATAAGATAAATCCAGTCGCTGACTAACTCCCTTTTCGTGATTTTCTTTCCTCTTTCACCTTTTGCATTTGGATAGTTTGTATTGTGCTGTTGTCAAGTCATGAGTATCAGTCTTTGTTTGTTGTTCTTCTTTTGTTTATTAGAACATCAGCGTTTACTATTGTAGTTGTTGATCTGTGCTACTTGTTTTCATTGTTTGGTAGATATTACATGCAAAGGCCATTACCAGCATAATACTTTGTGTGGAATTTGAGTGGGTGGGTCCAGTCTAAGGACTCTGAGATTTTTTAATGTAATTCTAATGATTAATCTACTTGCTGGTTGGGCAAACTTCTACAACATATTACTCAGCTCTATTCAATAAATAGGGGTTGCAAATGACAGAGGAATACAGACCATGACACAGGAGGAGGAGAGGACCCTGCCCCGAGGAGCTTACAATCTAGGAGGAACAGAATATTTATTATGTTTGTATTGCATTCTGTCTCCATTGGGGAAACATTCTGATTTCATGTCAGGAGAGTAAAGTAAAGGAAAATCTAGTGGGTAAAAAAAGTTAGTTTCTGTTTGTGTCAAGCTCCTGTTGTATTGGAATTGGTCTTTAACCTATCAATACCATTTTATTCCTTACAGCTGTGATGTCATAATACCTGTGATGTCATAATACCTGCGCCCTGTAAGCATTGCTGGTTTAAAGAAAGAGCTCACCTGACAGGCTTGTATCACCCGGCACGGCTTACTACCCAACCTCCATATCTGCTGTCACATGACCACTGCAAACAATGCCAGAAATATTATTTAACATAATTTAATATTATATAACAAGCAACTTATGTTTATACATTTCCTAAATGGTTGCAACTTGTATTTGCATGTATACGAGTTCCAAGATTAAGTATTTCTTGGAGGATAAAATATATATGGGTTTATATACATTTAATACCAGATAGAACCAGGCAAACAGCGTTTTCAAAAGTAGGTCAGCAATGAAAGTCAACATGTTCCTTTTTATTGCAAGTTTAAAGCAGAAGCTGCTTTTGTTTGGCTGATATTTCATAAACATGATTGCTTCCTACACTTTATTAATTAATGGGGGTTTAGGTTTGTGATGGGTTTTATACTGTACAGGGAGACAATGACATTACAATTTTGTTTGTGGTAGTAGAATAAGGAAATGTTGGACATTTTGTCATCAGGAAGATGAACCCTGTTCTTGTTCTGGGGATCATTGTGCTGCTCATGTGTTGAGGTAAACATACAGGATCCCAGGCATTTCTGTAATGCATCAGTCTTCTGTCTATAATAGAATTGATTATAGAGCTGAGAGAACTAACTAAAGAAAAAATATATACAGTTGCCCTTTAAGTTATTGTAAGTAAAACCATACTCCCCCCCCCCCCCTTTTTTATATGGTTTGCAAACTATATATATATATATCTTTATGGAAGACGAGTCCTTTAGTAAAAAGCTGCAGTGTGCTGGCATTATTGGTGTTCTGATTTTACTTCCTGCTTGTATTTGCTATTTAAAGAGAAGCTGAACATGGAAGCTGTACACAGAAAATTTAGGGCAAAGGCCTAGTTACCAGTTTACATGTATTCCATGATATTTTCTCTATACCCAACCAACTGTTTCTTTTTCTTCACAGCATCCCTTGGTAGAGGCAGAGATTTGTTGTCTAACCAGGGTTGTTCCTCCAAAGATTGCAAGGGATTTATTGAGCAGTGAACAGTTTGTGCCTCTAAGGTCAGTTTAGGTGACACCAATGATCTTATTTTGCCTATCTATAGGGTGACATTCTTCCCATTGGTCAGAAATGTAAGAGACATTCTTCCACACGAATGTACCCTGATTTGTGGATATAGTAATTATAGCAGGGGGTTCCCTGAAGACCTGAAGTTATTTCAAAGGTTTCCCCCATGTTAAAAAGGTTGTTCAATATAACATAATTAAATTTCACCTTTTGCACTCGGGCCCCCTGAAATTAAACATACTGAATAATAATTTTAAATATGTGCAGTGCTGAACCCAGAATGTTTTTTTAAGCTGAAATTGTAGGCAGGTGGAAGCCCCTGAATTGTGACCCAACTCATCAGTAGCCACCCAAAAACAGCCGGGTGGTTGCTGAAAAGTGCCGGGGGCTGGGGAGAAGGCTGACTTGGCATGGTCAGGGCCTCTGCTTTTTTCCCTTTGGGGGATATTTTAGGCTAAAGCATTTATCTAGCCTTAATAAATGTTTTCTTTGGTTTTTGTATACATATTGGCAATATATGAATTAATGTGAAGTTTAGTTGGTTATAGTATACAGGCAAACACTTACTGTACTGATTTAATGAGCACACATCTAAAACAGAATAATTTTGACTTAGTTGCTATCTGAAGCAAAGGATTTACAAAAGATTTGGAATGTATTTCCCACAATCATGACTGTCCTTAAGGGCCACAAACAAGCCAGGGTTTTTGTAAGTCATATTCTCACTATTTTTAACCCGCACCTTAATAAATGTGTTGCTGTCTGAGAAATACTACAAGTGTGTGCAAATGCTGGCCCTCCAATGAACAAGCACGGCCCTATGGGTGGCTCCATAACGTGGCCAAAATACAGCAGGTTGTTTGGAATATAGTTACATTAGAAAGGTAAATATTTAAAGGAAAACAAATCCTATTCCTAGCACCTCTGGTTATAAGCTAACTTCCAAAGACATCCCTGGAGATTGGTGTTTTCACGCTTTACTCCTAGTTGGCTGCTTGGAAAACAATTTTTTCATTAAACGCTGCATTCCTGATCACACTTTTTACATTTTAATGCTTTCAGTTATAATTTATCTTGCATTTCAGCAGTGCAAACACCAAGATAAATAAAAAGACCGGAGGCAGGGAATGAGTTTTCCAAGGTGTTTTTGGAAGGTTGATTTCTCACCTTTTGTTCCATTGTTAAAACCTGTTACCATAACAAGTCAATGCACTGTATATGTCCATTGCTATTTCCTTTGAATGGCACCCCAGCACTATAGCACACAACTATGTACATTCATTGTGGCATGCTATGCTGGTAAAAGTTACACATGTATAATTCAAATGAATGGCTACATTTACAGCACAAAGAGCTGGAGTCTCTTTTTAAATTTTGTTAAATGATGATAAAAACATTTCACAGAATTTGGTGGTGTTTCGGCTGTTTGTGGCAATGTTTAGGAATATGCAATTTTTTGGTCTTAACATCTGAAAATAAAGCAGCAGTTTCCAGTTGCTGAGCAGATACAGCACTGATTTCTAAAAACCTGTCATGAAAGAAACCTTTAGCTTTTGCTAACCGCCTGAAAATGTTAATTGTCTGACTTACCCTCTTCAGTATCTTAAACAAAACCCACACTGACAGAAATATCAGGTAGTGTCCTGATGGTGCTGTAGTTTTATTCCATGTCAGTGACTGGGAAAGAATTGAAACCTGGGGATTAGAATTACTTAATTCATTTAGATTTTTTTTTGGCAATATTTACTTCATCGTTTTCTTTGAGTACAGGTGTATGCTATGCAAAGTACACACATTGCAGTGCCGTTTTGTTCGGGTACATTCCCAAGAAGCGGGTCAGGGGTATTTGCCGTTTGCCAGGATACATTGAGGTCTTCGTTGGGTCAATGTAATGTTCATAGAACTTTGCTTTGGTGTGCAGCTGATCTTGCTGTTCGATTTTAGTCTTTTGCTTTTTTGCCCTTCCACCCTACTGCATTTCAACAGTTGATTTTTAATTGACTGTGACAAATACCTTTTTATAGTTTCATCTGTCAGCCTTTGTCATGTAGAATGTTATTGCCTGTTTTTTATTTCTGTACTTCTCATTACGCTGAAGGTGGACTTTGAACAGGTGCCATTAAACAAGTTCTTAGAAAGATGTCTACATTTCTACTGGAAACGTTAAATAAAAATGCACTTTTTCTGAATTGATCAGCCCGTATACATTTACACTTCAAGTGAGCTTGGGCTTTACAATAGATGTATATGATTGAAAATGATTTTAATTGTGGCTGATGTCTGACAAAGCCCTGACAATCTTGTCATTCCTGATCCCTATGTGAGGCTGTTGTGCTGCAATAAAGAGGAAGTTACATTGTAAAAGGCATTGTCATTCTTAACTTGTTAAAGGGAACGTATCAGAATAGAAATACGGGATATTCCTTTCCTGGGCTGTTATCTTTAACCTAGCTTTAACACTGAGTGAGTCACTCATGAAGTCAGAATAGTCCTAGTTTCCAGTATTGTTGATGTGCACTTTTGTGTATTTGGTATTTAATAAAGCTCCCTAAGACTGGAAAAGATTAGACTATCATGAGAGAACCTGGCAATCCTGGAATGGATTCCTTACAAATGATTTGATGATAGTTGGAAAATATTTTCACTCACGATCCAGTTCTCTCATGATAGTCTTCTCCAGTTTAAAGAACTTTAATAAATCTGGTGAGTCATCTGTGTGAGAATTACAATTTTATAGATATATATTCAGAAACTACTTCAGTGGTAAACTGTAAATGGAATCACTGTGGGATTGGTCCTCTATTGTGAAATAGATATATATTCCGTTTTAAAGTTTGTTTTAGATAGGGATAGAGTTGAAGTGTCTTGCCTTCACAAGAAGTAAATCCCCCCAAAGTGAGGATTGCCACTGAAACAAGTGTTATTTTCTTTTCGCCTCCTGTTCAGTGACAACTGGAAATACAAATTTTTGTGTTTTCCTTCATTTTCTATTCAGGAGAATTATCTCCACCTGGACAATTATGTCCATTTGTCCTGGTGACAATTGCTTTTGGAATAGAATATCTCCTCAGTTGTTAACCCAATCACTAAAGTCATATATTATCTTTAAAATGTTGATGTATTTCCTTTTTAGTCTTTAGTTTGAAACACCTGATAATCCTGTAATAAAGGTTCTGCTGTAGGCACATCCCTTGACAACTATGTCCTTTCCCCCCCCAAATAGCTTTCCCATATGGTTACCCAGAGAAAACAAATTGCAGTTTTACACAAAGTGCGTCAGAAATCTGTCATCTGGTTAGGTATCTTTCTCAGTAGGTTCCATTACAATAACCGATGCAAAAAAGTGTTCCTGTTCTCTTCATTTCTATTGCTGCAGTGCAGTGTTGCGCAGTTACATTCTTCAGATGTGTTTAAGTGTCATTTAAAATAAATGGCATCGCAATGAATTGCATGATCTTTTTACCGTGCGTCACTTCAACACAACAGTGTGAGTGGGTTCACATCTACGCTAATCTTTATATAAAAAACAAAGTGTTATAATTTGCAATGACAAGTTGTATTGCCCTTTTATAATAATGTATGCTATTTGCTGTCTCTTATATAGGATGATATTGGTTCAAGCATTTTTTATTATAGGATTGTGCTTACATTGCAAGCAGTGACATACTTGATAGGAATGAAATCAATCATTGCACAGAAGAGGAAACAAATGACATGATACAAAAAAGGCATCAGCAGATTGTAAATAAATAAATATTTCACACAACATCGAAGTGTGTGTACACTCACTAGACCGGTATGTCTGTTATAATATAAATATATAATAAACCAATCCCATAGCAGCAATCTATACATACATGGTAACTTTGTCCAAACGACTTTCTGAAGTTGGAACTGAGCATCAAGATGAGGAAGATGGGTCATATGATTGACTTAAAAGGTAGCATGGTTCCCGGTACCAGACGAGTTAGTTTGAGTATTTCAGAAACTGTCACAAGTCAGAGGAGAATGGCAGTACTAGTTCAAGGTGATGGAAAAGAAACAGTATTTCAAATAACCATTTATTACAGATGAGGTATGCAAAGGTAAAGCAACTCTGAATGCATAGCATGGTGGCTCGGGTTAGCACTCCGGCCTTTGCAGCGCTGGGTCCCAGGTGTGAATCTCCACCAGGGCACTATCTGCATGGAGTTTGCAGGTTCTCCCTGTGTGTGCGTGGGTTTCCTCTGGGTACTCCAGTTTCCTCCCACATCCCAAAAACATGCATTTGGGTTAAATAGCTCCCCCCCAAAATTGACCTTAGACTGTATTAAAGACAAATCACTATGGTAGGGACATTACATTGTGAGCCCCTTTGAACGACAGCTATTGACATATCTATGGACTTTGTACAGTGCTGCATAATATGATGGCGCTAAATAAATACTATATAATAATAATAGCACTTCAAAGCTTGAAGCAGATGGGCTACAGCAGTAGGAGACTACATCGGGTGCTGCTTCTGTCAGAAATAAAAAAATGGGCACGTAAGGCTACGTTTCGCACAGACTTGCCAAAGTTGAACAATATTGGAAAAACGTTGCCTAGTCTCATGAATCTTAATTTCTGCTGTGACCTTCAGATGGTAGGGTCAGAAATTGTCATCCGGAATATGGCATGGAGTCATGTGAGCCAAGGCAGGATGAATCCATGCTTTCAATGCTTCAGGCTGGTGCTGTTGTAATGGGCTGGGGATATTTTCTTGGCACACTTGGTCCCTATAGTATCAGTTGATCATCATTTTAAATACCACAGCTTATTGTTGCTGACTATTTCCATCTCTTTATGGCAGCAGGGTACCCAAAAAAGTATGCAAAACATAATATATTTACCCACCTCCATTTCATATTTTAAAATATAAAGGAAACAAAATAAAATAAAAAATGAAGGGGGTGGACAGTCAGAACAAGAGGGAAAAGAGAGGGGGTTGGTCTTCATTATGGAACAATCGGAGCCCCACCTCTATTTAAAATTCTGCTAAGTGATGTCATCATTGCATCTCAGGTACATGAAAGCTATAGTAGTTTGGGTTTTCAAAAAGGAAGGGATTATGATTTTTTTTAAAGTTGAATGTACCTTTTTGGAAACTTTCCTTTTACTTAGTACAGTATACAGTTCTGTCTCTACTGTATAATGAACACAAGAGTTTTATTAGAGTTCTAAATTCTACCCAACAGTTTTTCACATAAGGAAGAACAAAAAAACTTAAAATATGTTACCATCACTCCTCTGTAACACACTTATTTTTTGTGGTCATTTTTTTGTTTGTTTATTTTCAAAGCAGTTCTGTGCTTTAAAAAACAAACATAAAAGTGTATGTTACTTATTTCAGCAGTAGAGTGTAAAGACATGGCATCATATAACCGGACATCTTGTTGTGGTGGCTGGATATGTGTTCCCTGTCCAAGCCTAGGGGCACTGATGTTCAGTGGGCTGCCCAAATATAAAAGGTGGATGGTCACATGAGGGGCAGATAAAGAGAGATTAGTCTCATTTTCTGCAGACGGAACATTTGGTCTTTCCATTTGGCAGAGGTTACATAACCAGGGCAGCAGTTTCTTTAGGTAAGATAATTGTCAAACTATTTCTTCTACATATATAGGTTATGTGTGCTAGAATGGGTAAAATAAGTCAGAGAATTAGACTATAATTATGATTACCAATATAATAAGCAGATTTTCCATTTTTTTTTTTTTTAGTAGCAGTTTGTTGTAACGGGTAGTCAGAAATCTGAATGTATTTGGAGTTTTCTAAAACACTTAAAGAACTTTTCTATCATCTTCATCCTTCACACCGTTCTCAATTTCTGAGCTGAAAAGAGCATGTGTATATTGAATGCCAGGTTACCTAATATGTAGGTGCCTGATCCAGATCAGTTTCGTTTCAGCTTTCAGAGTCTAGCAATGAGGTCAGGTACCCATGGATTTTCCATCTTTACCCACTATGCAGTGCAGACAGAAAACTTGATGTATTAGAACCTTAGGTTGTTTTGGTCTTCATGGGCAAGTACATTTATCATATTGCAGCAGTCTCCTGCTGTAGTACAGCTTTTGTTAAAATAGGATTCCATAATGTGGTTACACTAATGGTGGATTTCAAGTGATGTCGAGTGCTAATAAAGATGGAAGACATTCACGTTGATGGCATAGGGTAGACTTTAATCATTTCTTTGTCACAAGATATGCTGGGTGTGTTGTAAGTAAATAGGTTGGGTGACTCACTTTTTTTTATTGTGCTACGTGTTTTGTTTTTTACTGAATCATCCATTCATACAGTGATCTGCTGTCACTGCTTATAGTCAGAATGTTCAGTACATCTCTTTTCCTCCCTCTTGTTTTTGCTCAAGTCTTTTCAATTCCCCGTGCCAGTTATAAGGTTTTTTAATTGGAGGGTACCAAAGATAAGGCAGATCTTTAATTTTAGCAGACAATTCTATATCTTTGTATAATAGATATAGTTCTAATTTAATAATCAACACAATATATACAGTGTACAATACTACCTTTAAGAAAGGCTGTGTTTTGGTGGGACAGTGTGCGCCGGGGTTGCAGACAGTGTACATGTATCACCTGGGTTTCTTTTCCTACACATGGTAAGTCCTATGAAGGGTTCTAGAGCCCGAACACTTTGTAAAGCTTTGGGTGAATTATAGCGTAACTAAAGTGCCACTTTTAAAAATTGTCTATCAGTTATGCTTTAAAGTTCCCAGTCCTAAGTCCATGCTTTACTCGTTAGTCAGACATTCCTAGTTAGCCATTTATCCATACTGATGTGCGTTATCTTGTATCATGCCACTTTTATAGACTTTATTTTGCTTCATTACAAATTTTACATTCAGCCTTTGCTGATGGTGATAACATTGTATTCTGCACTTTACAGTCATGCCATTGTTTATTAAATGAGCTTTCAATCCAGCTCATATGTCATTGACTTGGATACGTACAGATGTGCAATAATTATCGCTGGAAACGAACAACTAATGATCAAGCGTCCTAAAATCGTTAACAAAAAAAAAAATGAACAACGACGAGAATGCCGCTGGAAACGAACGACCGCCCTAGCCTCAGGCTGCGTACACACGCTAGATTTTTGTCATTGGGAGCGATTTTTCACTATCATTTCACATGACAAAAGACTGAAAGATGAATGAACCAGTTATGTCTGTGTTCTTTGAAAAGAAGAGACCGAGCAAGCAAGCGGCACCCTGCTGTGTTCTCCTCCCTTCACTTCATTGCTGTCGACCATCTTCTGTTCATGGATCCGCCAGGACGTACCCATGAACGACGACGGACAGCCGCTGTACACGTCGGGTTTTCTTCCAAAACAAGACCTGAGGCTCGGTTTGGTCGAGAATAATCTGAGTTGTGTACATAACTTTAGTCTAATTTAAGGCCTGATTGTGGTGGATGAGTTTGGTGAAAAACAATGAGTGTCCAGCAGAAACTCATACAAACTCAATGCATAAGGTGTCTCTACCAGGACCTGGCACTCTAGTCCTGAAAGGCCAGAGTTATAGTTGCTGAACCATCCTGTTGTGCATTTATCAAAGTTATTTGTTTAGTTCTTGTCAAATGGTAACTGGGATGTTTCCAGGTAGCTCCCAGTATTTTACACATAATAATTGAACTGATATATAGGACTTGTATGATTTGTTCATTTTACGTTCTACTATGGGATTTAGGAGAAAATAATTGGTATTTGAGAAGTCTTGGATTGCTTGTCAGTGTATGCTGTATGGTGTGTTCCCCTTCATGTTTAGACAAACAAGGTACATTAGTGATTTCTCACATTTTTTTAATAAGTCACCCCCAAATGTCTTTGCTAAACCCTGTGTTCAGCTATTATGGATGCTGCACTCTGACCTAGCAGGTTTAACTATTTGCTTAAAAAACACATTGAGAATATCAGGCTAGGCAACACAAGTGTCTCCTAATACAGTTCTACCATAGTAAAGATTCTGAACTTGATCCTGGTCAGATGCATTATTTATCTTTCTGTACATTAGAAAGGAGTGTCCTTGTATCTGTGCTAGACCAGCAGACATCAGATGTCTGCGTTTTTGAAAGGCTTAGCCTGTTTAGCCCTCGTACAATGTCAGGTCATACGGTTTGGGAAAACAATTACTCTAGGTAACTGACTCTAATCCTGTCTGGATCCTTCTTCGCAGATTGAACTCGGGTGAGTTGATGCAATGGCAAGATTTGTTTAAAATGAAGAAAACTGTTATTTAAACCATTTGCATGACTCAATCCCAGGTCAGTTTCAGTAATGTCCATCAAACATCAAAAGTCATGTGTATGGAAGAATTTATTAATGAAGCCTGTGCATTTTTTTCCCTTGGAAAGAACATGCCCGATATAGTGTAAAATGAACTCTTTCACTAGCTGGGTGGCTGCTGTTAAATCTACTTCTGCAACAGTGTGTGTATTCCTGTAAACCCGGTGACACCTCTGTACTGCATCCCTGCTATGTACAACATTGCAAATCCTGCTTACTGAAAACTCTGATCATGTAACTTCCATGTACACAATGCCTACTGTACAAGTGTGTGGTATGATGCCTTACTGGGCCTGCTGTAGTTTGATAATAAAATACAGAATACTTCATTAATTGGTCATCAGTAGTACACCTCATCTCAATGTCCTAGGAATTTTTTGCATACTTTTATCTGTTAAATAATGAATACTTTTCTTACCCTGTGAAAAAACGACTCTCTTATACATCAAATATGTGTAAAAACACTATAATGCAACATGTACACTGAAAAGACGTGTCCTTTACCCACAAAGCTTTGTAAAGACCTGTTTTTGAGAAAAAATAGAATGCTTGCAGCCAAGGTGATTGAAAGTTGCAAGGATCTAGATCAGGGATTCATAGAACCCTAAGGCTCCTCCAGAGGTTCTTATGGGTTCCTTTAGCAATTTGTGCCTCTCAGGTCAGTTTTATTGACACCAATGATCTTTTTGGCTATCTATAAGGGTGATATTCTTCCCACTGGACAGCAATGTAATAGGAATTCTTTCTACTACACCAAGGTACTGTGATGGATATGGTAGTTATAGCTGGGGATTCCTAAAGACCTGAATGCTATTTCAAGGGTTCTTCAATGTTGAAAAGGTCAAACGCTGATCTGGATTATTGAATAGTATAAATATTTGCAGAATAGTCATGTATGAGGGTGGCGTGTGGGACCTGTGTTCACAGCCTGGCACCATGTAGCATGATCAGCATTTGCCAGAAAACAACAGAATTGGCAGGTTCAGCATTGTGCTGCTTACAAATAGGAGCAGGTTCACACAGAGCACAAGAGCTAGATGTGAAATTGTCTGGAGATGCCGTAGTAAATGTTTTGCCACCTGTAACATCATCTAGCATGACTGACATGACAATAGGACTTTGGGGGGTTGAGGGGCATATAATTGCAGGGCTGCACAGACCTCCATCTGCTAGTAAATCATACCCAGCCTGCTGTTGGGTACCACGATGAAACCCATTGTCAAACCTTATGCTGGTGCGTTTCTTCTAATGCTCCTCTCCAGGAGATCTCTGATGCCCAGCTACCAAAATATGTCATCCACCATGTCATCAGAAGCATGCTCAAATGTTGGGAGTGCATAAAAGCACGTGGAAACAAGACCATATGACCTCTATCGTTTTATGATTTTAGATGTATAAATATATATTTTTTTTTTTGTTCTCCGTGAGATACTCAATGTATATGAGATTTTCGTGTGTGTGTATACACTATTTTACACTTATACTCTATATTTACGCAAATGTGGTTGATGTTCAAATTTTATTAGTACAGTTAACCTTTACCATTAATTGTGCTGCAGTTCAGTATTGGTGCCAACTGCAATACCAAATCAAGCAATATGTACACTTATTGCCGCAATTAGTTTACTGCATGTTTTGCTGCATGTTCTTGTAGGACTATACCATGACAGGCAGATATTTCTGACCAGTTTTACCTTGCTATACTTGTTTTTAACTGACATAATATCAGAGTGATTTACTATTCTAAAAGCTTCTGTCAAACTAACATTGTGTTTGTTTTTGCTTCTCTTTCAGAAGTTGTGAGCAGTCAAATTCCTTTGTTACTGGTGTTGCTTTCCGTCTGCAGTTTCATTGCGTTGGTTGTACTGCTGGTTGGCTGTATTTCCTGCTGCAAGGAGAATGAAATTGATTTCAAGGTAAGCTTGTAAACCTTTTTGTTTTTAATCAAGGTCACTTTAAACTTTAGCAAAGGTCAAATAAAAAAAAAAAATAAAACCTGCCATTTTACAGGTGTTTATGGTAAGCAAACATTGCAAAACATGAAGGTGAGTACCACTGACCTTGTTCAGTCCATTTATGACAAAATGGGAGGGCAGTTTTGCTCATAGCTGTAGGCAGGGTGATCAAAATCTAAGCATGAATATCTGGTTTAGCAAGGTATACCAGCACAACTTCCTATGATTAACTGATTGAGGAAGCTCTTTTGTAGACATTGTTAACCAACCAGTATGATGTATCAAATATATTTCTCCATACAGGAATAAATAACTAATTGCATATTGCAATTTTTTGCTGTATTCTTAAAAATGAAATTGTATTAAGCAAATTTATTGGACACTTTGGAGACCTAGATTTAGGCAGCTGTATCCTTCAAACACTGTCAGTGATGAATGACATTTGAGCGTACCTAAACTCAGAATTTTTACTTTACATAACAGGGTAGATAACCCTTTTATTTATAGTAACATTTTTTTTTTATTTTATTTTTTTTTTTAATGCAACACCACAAAAAAAAAGCGTGCAGCACCACCCCCTTCATTCTAGATCGCCTAGCCTAGGTGATCGAGAATAAATGGGAGCACAGAGCCTCCCGGGATACCTACATCAAGCATCTCGGGCTTCCGCTTTACGATAGACATTCTCCAGCTACTCCTTTTGTCTTTATTTACTCCATAAGGCTTAGTCT
>NC_092864.1:24672546-24676963 GCF_032062135.1 Pyxicephalus adspersus | reverse complement strand
TGATTTCAATGGGACGTTTTCAAGCGCTTTTGAGCACTTAATATGCAAATTAGTTAAAAAAGCAATAAAACTGCTGCATAGGCGTTTTCCAGCATTTTAAGGGCAAGCGTTAAAATGCTTGCATATAAGCGTAAAATTGCATATAAGCGCAATAGTAACGTTTACATGCATTTTTAAAAAACATCCATGTAGACCCAGCCTTAGACAGCTGTGAATTAACCTCTAAATTATTGGTGTTCATCTCCTGTTCTTAGACTTGTTCTCCCTGATTCTATCAGTGTATTTCTGTATCGAGAAGTGGGAGTAGTTTACATACTGTGTGCCTCTGGTTTATACAGGTATTTGTATGTTTAGGAACTGTCACATGTATGGAAGGTGCCCTGCTGCTTCTAATGCACAATTTTTTATGCTACCTGTTTTTCTGATTGCGTTGTTACATTGAACTGTGCTAATAAACCCTGATAAACTAATCAAACATTTATATTTTCTTCATGATAATTTCAAACATTTTCTGGCTCAGCCCTACAACATCCCCTGCCACCTGCCTGCATGTTGTTGGATATGAAGTTAGATTAGGGTGGAGAAGGTTCCAGGTTTAAGAAACTGCCATGCTATGTAGTAGGTTCCTTAAACCATGCTAGTTACATTTCTGATCCCTAAAGCTCCCATTTAAGCATTGACTTTTTCAAAGTCTAAATTTTCTTTGGACAAAGCATACACCCAACACTATACAGCACGCAGGCATTCTGGTATCAATAAACTCTTATACCAGAGAACACTGCTCCTGCAACTTGAAATTTAGTATGAGTGTCTCTGCAGGCAGCAGTAACCTTTTCCTTCACTGCAAGGTGCATGTACCAGTGGATACATCTAGTTTGGCCTAGAAAATTTTGGACAGATTTAGATTAGTAGAAGGATTCCGTATCTTTATGATAGGTAATCAAGTTGATAGGTTAATTCCATCACTTGTTTAAATAGATGTTTTACAAACAAGATATTTGATGAGAGATTTATCATTTCCAACCTAATGTTGTGGCTGGATTGCTCCCAGCTTGAATATTTTATCTTGGTTGGTACTTACCAAATGCTTGGTAAATCTAAAGATTGTACAATTGGATTTAACCAGGATGGTCAGCTCAAGTCTTAAACATAGTTACTTTATAATTATCTGTTGGTTTAAGGCTATCACACTGTTGCAGTGCCTTATAAACACATTCACATGCACTTTTGTAAGGCACCCAATTCATATTTCGATGCATGGCAAAGCAAGGTTTAACAGACATGGCCCCATTTTAACAATTTACAGATGGTTTATTCTGTGCCTTGTTATGAGCTAAAACAAGATTTGTGGTGACATTCAAATTACCTTCATATAGATGTTTGTTTCTTACTTTGCTTCTGAGATTTTTACCTACTTTGTTGCTCAATGTCTTATTAGCCACATTCATTTTAATAGATTTCAAATATAAGGATTCTTTCCACAAGTAATCATCCATTAATCAGCTGTGAGATTTAATTGCCAGGGTAGCCCTAAATTTACTTTGAGAATTGATGATTGGTCTGTGCTTGCTTTCTGCATCACAGAAATGTTATCTAGCACTAAACCTGTTTGTTTTCTGTCAATTTGTTTTATATAGTTTTCTCTAAACCTGGGAATTCAGAGGAAAATTACAATTTGCATTTGGGGGCAGTCATATATTTCCTTTTCTTAAACCTTATTCATTCATTAAAGAAAGGCAGGATTGTCCACTGAGGAAAGCATAGGAGTGTTGTGGGAGGTGAATGTCTCTGTATGAATTCGTTAGCACAGGGGTTTAAATGTTGCCCTCACAATTGGACGATTATATCATTATTTCAGGGAGGAAGCCAAGGCAGCTTCCAGTGGGCTCCTGGTGTTTGAATATTTAAATGATATCCTGCTCTTACAATGTTTGAGCAATGATCATTCTTCTATTCTGCCCTCATCTGTGTTTACCACATCTGCATTAGTCTCTCATTTAAATGCAGAAAATTTACATGGTACTTCCACTAAAATGTAAAAAAAAATATTTTGATTGAAAGCAATTGTTTTTAAAACGATAGGCTGCTGCAATTCATATGTGAATCTTAGATGACTTTTTTGCCTTAATCCCTTGCAATTGTAGAGGACTTATAGTTACCTAAATGTACAGAACTTTGTCTTTTTCAGTTAGGCTGTGTACACAGGTACATTATTTGACGGATAAACGAATGAGCTTTGTACACACATCGTCTGTTCCGTTTTATGGAAGAGGGAGGACAAGCAAGTGGCACCTGCTGTGCTCTCCTCCCTTAAATAGTAGTCATTCCCCATCAGTCATTTATGGCAGAACAGATCTATGAACAATGTTGGGCGTCTGCTGTACATGTCACATTTTCACAACCGTTTTTTAGGTAACAATCAGCTGATGTGTGTACATAGTTTGGGTTATTTAGGAACACATGGTCATCTGAATTCTTGTAAGATATGTGGGTAGCCATTGCTGCTCTTGGGTTTTGTTGCCATTTCATGCATTATATTGCACATTATATTGTGCACAAGTGCTCAGTTTCCTCGTTCTTGTCTTTAAGTTAGCAAATTTAAGTATTGAACTCTGCTAAACAATGAGCATTGCTAGGTGGTCTCAAATGACAACCCACACATTTCTCCTAATACAATGTTTATTAAAAAGTTTCAAACTCATATACACTCACCGGTCACTTTATTTGGTGCACCTAATAATGACAGTCCTGAAGGGAGAACCATCCCAGTTGTAGCACAGTGTACCTCGTAGAAAAGTGTATGGTGTGTATAAATGAGGGTTCTTGATCAGGGCGGTACAAGTCTAACCTGCTACATTTCCAGTTCTAAGACCAGTAACCCAAATGAGCACCTACACACTTATCACCCATTCTTTATCAATTTATTTGTAATACAAGCAGTGTTTTATTTTGTCATTCTGCTTACCTTTGAATATTACCACCTATATATTAGCATAATTCATGATGCTGAGCAAGCTAGGAAGTGTAGACATATATAAGTACCAAGATGGTATCCTGCAGAGTTTCCATGTTAGTTGGGCATTGAGGATAAAGTTGGAGGGTGCATGTGGACAAAGAAGGTGTCCCAGGCAAAGCAATAAGTGCCATATCCTATGGTGTTGAGACATACAGACACGAGGACATAGGATGCACATACGCAGCAATATATATTGCAGACTTTGCATCTCAACCCGCTCACACATCGCAGGGCTGTCAACAAGCTACTTGAATGCTTATTGCATTAAGACAAACTGGGGGGGGAAACCCCATGATCTCAGCATGTTTAGAGGATAAACAGAATCAAAGGTACTAAAAGTTAAATGTTTGAACACCCAAATATACAAGCAATTTTTTTTCAATACAAACGTGATTAGAGGAAATCTCTGAACCCCAAAACTTATTGATGTTTTGTGAGGCCTACTGGATTTTCCATATTACCTTGCCAAAATCTAATCTTTCCTTCTTTGTTTTTTAGGTATTTAGTTTTTTTTGCTCCATATGCCATGTATTATTTTTATTTTTTTAATAAAATTCTGCAGTTATTACCTGTAACATTGAAAAAATGTGTTAAAAGAAATGTTTTACTTATATTGTTTGTAGGAGTTTGAAGATCATTTTGATGATGAGATTGATTTTACACCTCCGGCTGAAGACACGCCATCCAACCAGTCACCTGCAGATGTTTTTACCTTATCTGTCCCGACCATCTCACTTTCTGTCCCAACACAGCTGCAATCTCCTCAAGGTATGTGTGCAGAATTTTATTATGAAGTGTGCTGGCGTGTGCTATGGAAATATTTGAAATTGTGGTGGATAACTCTTTTATATGAAGTAAAAATTTGTTTTTTTTTTCCCCTTTTATTTAGGGATAAGCCCCTTCCCTATTGTCGGCTTTAAAGGATGGGAGCGCAGAGCCTTCTAGGATACCTATGTTGTGTATCCCAGGAGGCTTCAGGCATTGGGAAAAAAGGATGCAGATCTCGTGCAGTTACAGCAGGGCTACATCTTGCACAGAAGTAGCAGCCCACAACCTCCTGGAATATGTGACATATGTATACCAGGAGACTGTGGGGGTGTCCCCTTGAAACTGGAATGTAAAAAAAATAAACACATTTTAGTGATATGTCTGCTCTAAAGTATCTGTCTTTCTCAATTTTTTAAAGAACTGGTGCACTTTTGTAACCTAAATTTAAATTTTGATTTTAATTTAAAATTAACTATTGCATTTGGTGTCTTGCTGGTAAATACCCTGGATACTATATTTTGTTTAAAGCTTAGAAACGTGGAGAAATATAAAAGTGCCTTCTTTTCCACATTCTTCAACACAAATGGTCCTAAAATTTTTAAGGTTCAGGGGGCCTCTGATCTTTAGTTCTTT
>NC_092864.1:24666727-24670702 GCF_032062135.1 Pyxicephalus adspersus | reverse complement strand
CTTGGCAAAGCTAGTTCTGCTATTCCCTGAGCATCTAATGGCAGAGAATGTCCTCTGTTTCACTTAAATATGCTGGTCCAACCAGCTGCTAATACTTTCCTTACCCTGCAGTGTTTAGTTTGGCCAGCTTTGATCTTTCACAGGTTTGGGAATTCTCTTCACCCCGTGTGTGTGTGTGTGTGTGTGTGTACATCCAAATGGCACAGCAGAGAAATACAGAAAAGAGATTTTTTTTGTCTACTTGTGCCAGTTGAGGGGATTTCACTCATCTTGCTATTCCAGAAACATGATTTGGAAGTGAAAAAAAAAGAGGGTAAATCTTGCGCTTTGCTCAATCAAGGTATTTGTGAAGGAACCATGGTTGTCACCTAGGCTGGACTTCAAGCACATGGTACTCCCATCATCGCCATTACATTGGGTCCTGAGGGATTGTTTGTTTTACAGAATGAAGTTCTTGGGTTTGAAAATCTTTTAAACCAGGAGGAATTTAGGTATTTTATTTGCTTTTTTAGTCATAGTTTACTACATTGGAATAGCTATTTATTGATCCAGTTATTCTAGTTATTGTTTTTTCATGACATCAATAGCACTGTGGAAATTGGTATTACTGCAAATCATATCTGAGTGGTCAGGTCACATTCACAACATTTCTTTCCCCATCCTCAAGCCAGTATCTAGTTTATAACTGAAGTCTCCTCTGTTCTACCACATAGTACACATTCTTCACATGCCACAGTGCTCCCACACATAACAGTGTTTAAAAATCAGACCCAATGTGCAGGCTGTCACATCATGTATTTAATGCTCAGTTCATTCTCTGTCCATTGTACATATGATCTAACAGGAAACCAATCCTGTGTTTTTTTTGTCTTGCTAGATGCAGCAAAGTTCCAGATTGCTCGTCACAGTCTGAGCTATATTCAGGAGATTGGTCATGGCTGGTTTGGCAAGGTAATCTTTTTCTTTTAATTTATCATAATGAGCAATATGTACTTTGTAATCCTGCTCCTTGGTCTTTTGCATGGTAAGTGTTCAATAATACAAATGTAACCGAGGATTTGATTTGTAGTTTCTTTAATGATCTAATGAGATGTGGTTTGTATTCATAGCAGTAGAGTTAAACAAAAAAAGTGAAGGGGCAAATAATAGGAATGCCCTTTCATCATTCTTTTACAGCTATTAGTTTAACTACTCAAACATTAGTTTTTTTTCTGGAAAATGTTTACTGTGGAATGTACTTTCATGCTTCCTTTAATTGGGATGTGAGTAATAGCCTAGATACTTGGTCACATTTTTGCTGAAAGGAAAGATGAAATATGAATTCTGATCTACTTCTTCATCAGAAACTGTCCAAATGTCTGTACTTTTGGTCATCGACATGGAGGATCACTTTCTCCTGGATACTAATTCCATTCTTTTGAGCTCTCCTTATCTATCCAGACAGTACTGTTACTCTTCGTGTACAACGAATGAGAACCCAAATCATGTCATAAAGAACTTTTTGAAATGACCAAAACACAAACCATGGGAAGGAAAGGGATTTTTAAGGCACCACATATAAAATTGAAATAAACATAATTTTTTTTATTGGTTAACAATTAAATAATCATTCAATAATAGGTTATTTTCTATTTTTATAATTGGTGCCTTGAAAGTCCCTTTCCTTCCAATGGTTTGTGTTTTGGTCATATGAAGCTGTTATCTGGGATGTGGCACATGGATAGATTTCTGATGGTAAAATACCATTGAGGATCTGATCATACTTGTTACTGGACTGAACTTTTTTGAAATGGCAATGATGTATTTGGCATAACATACATTAAAAACATATGTCCCAACTTGGTGTCACTAATATGGATTGCTTCATTGGCCAGTAGGAATGAATGGGCAAAAGTGTGAGAAAGTGGGCAGAGTGTTGGTAATAAGAACAAAGGTTCGGGCTTGTTTGTGCTGCTGTCCACAAAAAATAATAAAAATAAATAATGATACAAAATGTAATTTTGTAGTTTTTATATATTTCTATTTGTATTTTAAAATGTTTTCATTATACTACAGTTTTAAATGGCCTGTTTATCTATTCCTCTTTTCTATTGGTTAATTTGTACTCTTAATTATGAGACAGTTACCATTTGTTCTCTTAGGCTTCCCATAGAGCTGATTGTCCATCGATCAGAGTTAAATTAGTGAGACACCTCTGATCACCATGGCAAAATCAACTGTTTTGTTTTTTTTCACTGTATATTGTTTTTCATAAAATATACTAGCAGTGAAGAGGTCCAGGCATGTTTCCCCACTACACTGGCTGACTGTGGCCATGTGTCACATTTTAGGCAGGTATGAGGGATTGGTGTGATTTCCTATACATGACTTTAATTTGCATAGGAAACTCTCATGGTCAGGATTTGTTTAAAATAGGGAAAACCAGAAATTCTACACAACAGTGCCATGTAGGCACATAAATAATGACCTCATCGTTGTGTAACAAAGCTGACCAGCAATGTAAACTATAAACTGGAATGTCTACTTCATATGCCAAAAGTGCCTTCCCTTTCTACACTATTAGGAAGGAGTTTTGTAAGACTGTTAAAGAAGAGGATACAAAGCTTTAAATATTATGGTTAAAGTGATCAGTTGCTAAACAAGCAAAGCTACTGGAGAGCAATGACCGCTATCCTGCATGCAGATCATGTAGCTAAAATGCCCAGGGAGCAACGATGTGATTTCTGGAGCCCTCTGCGGCACTGTAAAACTGTAGCTTTGCTTTGGTGGAAGCATAAGAATACCTTAAATTGTGTTTTGTTCCCTTCATATAAAGTTGTTTTGCTTTCAATATTACATTTATACATATGTATACAGTTCCCACATGTGACCTTTGTTTAAGTACAAAAGGACCAAAGCGTGATGGTAATACCAACCCACAGTCCTTTATAATGTCTTTGTTAATATGATTAGTCTAAATTCTTGAAAGTAGAACTTTAGGGAAAAAAAATGTAGGTGTCTGACCTGACTTTTTGCGGGACAGCAGGCGCAGATGTTTTTTTTTTTTTTTTTTATTATTCCAGTTTCTGCTCAGATTACCCAACCTCACTCCACATGCGGAATGTCGGCACTTTTTTGTTTTACTTTTTTTTCCAGGAGAGCCCCTTTTTAGTGCATGCTCAATCTCAAATTGGGAAGGAATAGCCCACAGCCTCCTGGAATGTGTGACTTATGTAAACCTGATATTTATTATTTCATATCCCTAAATGGGGGGAAAAATGCTCTTGCACACGCTAAAAGCTCTGGTTATTGACTGATCAGTCTGTGCAGTTGCATTGTTACGTGAGCAGAACTGGTCATGATTCCATCAATAAGCGCTTGTAAGGCTGCTATATTGCATTATGTCACCTGAACACTGCCATTTAATTTATGTCTCAACATTTTTATACCCTGTGGTCTCTGCAATGCTCCCTAGGGAGGCCACATGAAAATGCTTTCTGCTTGGCTAAGATGCCGATCCCTTTGCTTTGCACTTGCAGTCACTGACCTACAACAAGTATACAGCTAAAGAATCCTGGTTCAGAACCAACATGATAGCCTAAGGGGTTCAGCAGTAGCAGCAGGGTTCTCCCCAGGCCCTTTTAGCACCCACCCGGCTGTTTTGGGGTGGTTACTGAAGCGTTTGCTCTTAATACAGGTGCTGCCACCCACCTACAATTTCTTCCCACCCAGCTTAAAAAAATTTCTGGGCTGAGCACTGAGCAGCTTATATTTAATTTGTGGCACTTTTGCTATAAAAAATCACATAGTTCCTTGTTCTGAAGCTTAGTGCAATGTTTGCCTGTCTTCCTTGTTAAGAGATGCAGAGTACTTCCTGTGTATGTGTTTTAACATTACACATTGTGTTATTCAGGTACTCCTGGGAGAGATCTATAGAGAAAACAGTGTCGCAAGAGTGATTGTAAAGGAGTTAAGAGCAAGTGCAAGTTCAAAGGA
>NC_092864.1:24661560-24663561 GCF_032062135.1 Pyxicephalus adspersus | reverse complement strand
AAAAAAAAATTACAACAGCACCTGATTTACCCTGCACAGAAATATTGATTAAATCCCAAAATGACTGTCAGGTAAAGGATTAAGCAGGCTTATCTAGTTCATCACATTCCCAGCTAGAAGGAAACCCCTCGGCATGCTGTGGTGTAAGGGGGTCATCTTTCCTGGTGTCCCTATAAGTAGCTCCCAGGCAGCTTCCATGCTCTGACCTCGCTGACCAGAGCTGTGACATCTAAAAATGTTTATTCATCTGTTTCACTAGGAAGAATGTTCCTTTTTCATTAAAATTAAAAAAAAAAAAAAAATACAACACTACTAGTAAGAATTTTACGGCCTGTGATCAGCTTAAGGAAAATGGTCAGAGCACCTTGCTTTGAATTGTGTAAAAAATGAAGCTCAGCCTTGGTTATTATAAAATTTCCAACATAATATTCTAGCTAGGTTTATCATTTTATAATATCTGCTATTCACAGACTGGGTTTATTTTATTTAGGTTTTCAGTGCAATTCAATATCCTCTTGGTATGTAGAGTTCATATTCGACACCCCACCACTTTGTGAGATTATTTTGTGTGGCTTGGTTTGCAGACTGTCATTTATCACATTTATCATAAGATCTGGCTTCAAATTTTGTGGTTTTTATTTCTGGCCCCATTTTACCAGCTGTAATGTGTGTAAAATGAAATAAGAATCTGCTAGAAGATGCAGCCTGCTAATAACACATGATGTGCTTTATACTGCACATGGCCATTTTTTATGATTATTCTCCTTCACTTCTACAACTTCTCCAGCTCTGCCTTAACCCTCCAGTGTTTAAAGCTGTCCAGGTATTGTAAATATTAAAGCAACGTAGAAGTACTCCCTAAGTCTACAGCCTTGTGTTTAATCAATGTAGTCTTTTATAAGGATTACACAGTCATTCACTTGTGTTTGGTGGTTAAAATGATTTATTGTTAAATTTCTATTTAAATCCTTACAGAGATTCCTGAGCTTTGTGGCCCAAGATGTCTTTGTGGTTGTCACCACTGTTTATTATTTGGTAGAACACCGCAGGTCCCCTCCATTCTCTATGGATCAGAAAAACACTACAACGTGTGTCATTTTACTGGAAATGATCGATCAATCAATCATTCCCAATGACTATACCGGAGTGTTTACTACTCATGTATACAGATCCTTGCTGAACTGTATAAACCCCCCAGTATGATAAATACCACAGGAACAAACTGTACACAATCCATTGTGCTTCCGTCTAGAGATTTGTCAGTTCCAGGGATTAGTAAAGCCTTTTTTTTTTTTGGGTGTCACCCAGATTGAGTGTGATTTACTTGGCAGCAATGTTGCTGTTTATTCACACCTTAATGGGAAAATGTTTTTAAAAGGCGTTGTTGTACCTTGCAAAGCAGATTTTGCTAAATATACATACAGCTTTCCTTCTCAGTAGTTTCATGTCATTATATCTGACAAGTCTCTGCTTAATTAGTGACCAGTGACAATATGTGTATACGGAGTTCTACAGAGTACGTGGATTCTAAAATCTACAATAGTATGTAATTGCTGACATGTTAGGCAGTGCATATACAAATGGTAAATATTTTTGTTTGCTACTAAAGTACATTTTTATTCCCCTTAATACTTGTCATACTATTCTAATAGTGTCTGCAATCATCGTGCACATAGGTGTTAATGTGCAGGTCCAGTAATATTTGTTATATTACAGCTTTTGTGTATAGCAGTAGAAATGGTCCCCCTTACAAATCTGCCTGATAGGTAGGTGAGCAGTAAACATTATATTAGTGAAATCCTGTTTTCCTGTGCTTTGTTATGGCAGCATGTTGACCATAAGATGCATAACAAGCACAGGAAAATCCAAACTCTGCTTTCTAACAGATGTGTACAAGCCACCTATCCATATAGGAAGGAGTAGATTTCTGATTACCTTTTTGTCTGGGCTGTCTGATTTTCACCGTTCACCACACTCGGATCTCTTTAATGCATTGCTATT
>NC_092864.1:24655723-24659384 GCF_032062135.1 Pyxicephalus adspersus | reverse complement strand
TATAGACTGGTCATTCATCAGAGGGCAAACATACAAAATCAGCAGGGGATCACTGTAGATGCACATTTGTAGATAACCTCTTACAGGTTCTTTTATCTCTTCAGCAAAGAGAACACAATGCCACAACCCCTTGCTCTGCCACACCAACCACAAAAGCATTTTGGATTGAACATTCCATACAACAGGCAGAGCACATCTGCAGAGCTACAGGTTATAGGCGCTTCAGCCTTTAGCAAGAGAACTGTAGTGCAAATTAAGTTTGCCTATAAATCTTTTTTGGGTGCTTTTCTGAGCACTAAAGTATTGCACAAAAGGAAAATGTGTAATATGCACATTGGAGCTCAGCCATTTAGAATCTGCCAAGTTGCTGGTTCTCTGTGTTGTGCAACATCTTATATGATCCTGCTCATCAGGTACATTTGTATATTTCAAGGTATTTTAAAACCTAAATTTAGAATAGTTAGCTTTCAGTTTAACAATCAAATATATGCAGAGTACCCCGCCAGCACCTTTAGCAGGTCGCACCACCCGGCACTTTTCAGTAACCACCCAGAGGTTTTTGGTGGTTACTTAAAAGTTGGGTCACAATACAGGGGTCCTCACCTGGCTGCTTCCCACCCAGCTAAAAAAAATTCTGGGGGGGAGCACTCACCTCTGAGAATTTACCTGACAATAGTTTTTAGTTCTGTATAGACAATATACAAAATAATGTATAGGCTGCTGCCTATGTGTTTTTATTACCTGTTGATCTTCCATTAGCATTATTGCCTTTTTTTCTTATACAAGGTACAATGCTGGTATGATAAAATTTGCACATTGTTGTCACCCTTGTACCCGGGGTAGTCTGTAGCTAGATATGTATTTTTGGTTATAAAAAAAAATGACATTATTGCAGATGTCTTAATGTTGCACAAGTTAGGGTAAACTTTTGCTACTTAATCGGGGTTATCTGTTTGAGGTTGTTTCTCCGTTGTATTTGTAATAAACCAGACCAACCATTGCTTTGTCACCTCACTATCATTCTAAATTTCGGAGATACTGGTGCCTATACTATGAACATCTAGGCACATAAAGGGGGCTATATAGCACAGAACCACATAAAATTCTTTAGTTCAAACCAGTTATAGAAGCTCTGTATGTGGCATTTGTCGCTTGGGGTGGCTCTGAATAGGTTGTGCTTGTGACTCTTGTATGGCAATGCTTGGGAATTTTTTTACTCTGATATGAGTGAAAAGTTCTGGCCACAGCAGACCAACAATACAACGTGCTTTTCTCTGAGTAATAGAAAAAATAATTCTGTCATCCCTTGATGCCATAAAATAACTTTTGATTATTGGAAATCATAAAATGACTATAAAAGACACTTGTGAAAACTTCCTGTGGACATGGCATCCTTAGATGTCCTCTAAGTATTTTATCTTTGTGCAGTTTTCTTTATACCATTTATGAAATCTATTTTCAGCCATCTCTTTGGGTGTGTTAGAATGCATTGGGATATTAACAGTTTTTCTTCCCTTCTTTTGTTTTAAAGATAAAGGTTCCACATTCTGCTAAGTGAACATTTGTCCTACTGAGAGTCACTGTAACAAGGACCACTTCCAGTGTGGCAGACAAAATCAGTGCAACCAGTTAGCATATATTCCATATTTTGCTTACTGATCACCCCTTTGCAGTCACCTTTTCTAAAATGTAATTATAAAAAAAACATAATAGGTGGTCCAGTATTTGGTCTCAACACAATCAATATATGTATATAGCTCCAAAGATTGTCCATCTTTCATTACTACTTTGTCCTATTACACATAGAAACATACACAGATGTGAATAAAAAATGTAGTACAAAAACCTAATGTGGGAGGTTGACCCCTAACTACACAAGTTGTGTTTTGTTTGTGTGTTTTTGTTTTTTTTTTTGTTTTGTTTAGTTTTTTGCTGCAGTTGTATTTGTTTGAATGTGTCACCTGAGACACCGGAGAGGAAAATAGAAAATGGCAATGGAATGAGTAAGCTACATAAAAGATGATGCTGTACAGGTAGTCAAGAAGCAGACTTAGCTTATAGCTCAAAAGAACATTTATAGGGGGGATTTCTTGCTTCTGTGAAGGCCATTTAAAGAAATTTAAACTGTGGTTTTGCATATTAAAAAAAAAAAAAAAACTAGAATGAGAATTGACTTTGACTCTGGATTTTGCTATAAAACCTATCCATAACCCTTGTAGTTTATTAGTACTATTTTTAAGTATATAAAGTAACAAATCTAAATTACCCATGAAAGCAAAAGTAGATGTGTTTCACAGGAATATATATTTGATGTGAGACACGTAAGTTGAAGCCTTTTTTTTTTTTTAAGCTGTTCCTCCTTTATAATAACCTTGTTGACCAACTCTATTTAAGTAATGTTTTTGGTTGCTGCTTTTTAAGCATCTCTGAAGTGCAATCGGCAAACAAACAAGCTGATGATATGTTGCTTTCTTTTGCAGGGTGACCTGAAGACCTATTTAAGCAATGAGAGGGAGAAGCTGAACAGCGACATGGAGATCATGCTTCTGCAGCGTATAGCATGCGAGATTGCTGCTGGAATTGCTATAATGCACAAACACAATTTTGTACACTGGTACGTGTATCAGCTATACAATAGAACCCCTTTTCAACTCGCAATATTGTCTTTTAGAAGGGTGAAGGCACAGTCAAAATTCTTTATATTACTCTGTAAAAATGGGATTTCCATAAAATAATTAATACCCTATTTTGTTGAAACCCATTGGTTAAAGTATTATTGGTTATTATAAGTTGAGATTCTTCTGTTATGCTTTAACACTGAGGGCTCCATTTATATTGGTTTAAAAACAAAGTGAGACCTCCTACCTGCTGTTTAAAATGGCTAACAAACTGACCAAAAGTAAATGAAAATGGCCCTATAGGGAATTGTATGGCAAATTCTATTCTATGCCAACAGGTGGTGATGCAGGTGAACTTCCTAATGCAAGGGTTTATTAATTGTATCTCCAAACCTCAATTAAAAAATTTACCAAAAAAAAAAAAAGTTGCTACTGAGAAATGTATCAGTTGTTTTATACTGCTCATATATTCTTCCCACCCTATCCCATAGGGGATTGAAATTTAGATGGTAAAGCGGAAGTAAACTCAAAACAATAAAATCACACTTGGCTTTAATCCCACAGATCAGTCTGTCTTGCATCAGGTCCCGCTTCGTCCCATTATCCATCTTCGCCCCGGCGCCGCCATCTTCTCCTCTTCTTTCCGCGTTCTTCCTACGTCACCCAATCTCGCACTGAGATCGGGTGATGTAGATTGGGAAAAATCTTGCAGTTAAAAAAAAAAAAACACACACAAACAGAATTTTTTTAAAGCAGGGGTTGGCAAACTCCGGCCTTTAGGCCAGATACGGCCTAGCCGGTAGTTCGTTCCGGCCTAACGCCCCCTGGCCGATCTGGCCTTGCCGGCGGATCGGTCAGGGGGCGTTAGGGACTACCGGAGCTCCAGTGCTGGCCCCTTGCACTTGCTCCCCTATTTACCTCGGCCGATGTTAATACTTTTGCCGCTGCGGTAAATAGGGAAAGCTCCCTGAAGGTAAATCCCTCTCCTCTGCAATGCATATGGAGGAGAGGGATTTCACTTCAGGGGGCGTTCTCTGATCGTG
>NC_092864.1:24638415-24654615 GCF_032062135.1 Pyxicephalus adspersus | reverse complement strand
GCTCTTGCACAATGTAAAGTTTCTGTTTGCCTATATTGTAAGTAGGATTCTGAATTAAAGCTCATTCATATGACTGCACTGGTGATTTCCTTTTTTTTTTTTTTTTTTTTTTTTTTTGTTACTCTTGGTGATGTTTACCATTTCAGTTTGGTTTTGATGTGAATGGATCATTTGTAAATGAATCTTTTCTTGTGACTAAGTATTTATAAATGTTCTGTGGTGTTTTGCCAGAGCTCCTATACACTGGAGAGGCACTCTGTTCACTTCTGACAACAATATCCTGATGCTGTCTGAGTTACAGACAAATCTCCAGCATCAGTGATTTTGTTGTTGGTGGTAAATCAAAGCAGCTAAGCCACCTTTCTGGAATCACCACACTTGCTGTATTCCTATATATATTATTTGGTGTTGTATTTCCATTTACTGCCTTAAATTTTTAATGACTGAAAGGTAGAGCTGTGTGAAATAAAGATTTTCTCTGGGGAAGTGAAACTGGCAAACTAGTATTTTTTTTTCCAGTTTTGCTGATTAACATTTTGAAATCCTAAGCACATCACAAATCTGTGTTTCTAGGATTGTCTTCCAATATTTCATAGTGCTTGTTGTGATCTTCTCTTTGCTATTGATTATCATACAAAAATATATTAGTAATAAATCTTCTGGTTAAACACAAGACAAGTCATTTCAGGGCGTCTGTAACCCAGCCTTTGATAACCAAATCTAGAATAATAGTTGATAGTTCGTATTCAAACGATAATTATTGCACGTGTGTACCTAGCCTTAGGATTTGTGGCAGTCAGATGAAGTAACAAAGTGACAATGTAATATTTTTATATGACGATAAATACGAGCATCCAACATACCTTTTTAGTAATCCTGTAGACCAGAATTGTTGGCTAATGAGAAGAATGCTACCCCCCATACGGGCAAAATAAAGTTCTCATTGCTCACAGAACGCTGCTGTAGAGTGTTATAGGCTGTAGACATTTTAGCCCACGCTATTCTGCATTCTGCACTTCCCCAGGGTAATATATAGGATCATAAATATTGGGTAGGACAAAGTGCTTTGCTAAATACGGCTAGGATACCTGAGTACCCTTAGTTTCTTCCTCTCCCCTACTACTAGATCAGACTACTAAAGGTTTGTGCAGGCATTAAATAGGTGTTAGCAGACATGGCTAAGCTTGCTGGTGACATGCATTTCTCTCAACTTTGCAACATTGTGTCAAGACTATAAACTATGAATTGGGTCATTTGTTGTACTGAAATTCTAGTTACATTGTCTCTTCCTATATATGAGCTGTCAATAGATAACAGGTTAAATAGCACACCTGAATGCTCTGCTGACCACTTAGTTTACTTTCAGTTAAACATGTCTAAATGTTTTCTCTGTATAAGTAAAGACTTTCTTACATTTATTTACTTACCTGTTCTGCTGAATGGTGCCACAGCAAGACTCTGAAATGAAAATGTAACATCACAAAGATCTGCATTCTTTCTTTGGAATATAGATCTATACATTTTTCCCGAAGTTTGCAATATTTGGCTTAGGCTGCAAAGGGGCATCAAAAATTGTACATTACATTTGAAATTTTATTGAAATTGACCTTTTATAGTAAACATTATGGCTGGGTGTGCAACGGGAGCCATTTTTTCAGAATTGTTGTTCTGAAAGGGGAAAGCTTTCTGTTTGATACATAAACTTAAATAAATGTGTCATTTATCCTTTTTGTTTTCCAGCGATCTGGCCTTGCGGAATTGTTTCTTGACATCTGATTTAACAGTGAAAATAGGAGACTATGGCATAGGATTCAGTAGGTATAAGGTAAGGATGTTTTTCCTCATATATTTAGTGTACATTTGATAATACTGCCAATTCAGTAAGAAGTTAAATTTTAAGTTTAGTCCTCTTGTGTCTATCATAATGGTAGTATATGGTGGGGCTGTCATCGGAGTTATGATGGTGTCTCCACTGTTTAGTCTCTTCCATAGAGAAAATATGGTATTAATGTTGAGTTGTTTCATGCTTTTCCCCCATTTGTGTTTATAGGCAGATTATATGGAGATCTCCGAAGACAAGTTCATTCCTGTTAGATGGACAGCTCCAGAGCTTTTGACAACCTTTCAGGATAGAATAATAGTGGCAGACCAAACCCGGCCTAGCAATATATGGTAAGCCAAGGAAACTTGTGTGCCCCAGTTTTGTTTTTTGTTTTTTTACAGACGATGGCAATGAAGGTGTTTCAGAGATATTATAAAAATACTGCAGAAAAACAGAGCAAAACGGGCAGGTGTTAAACATTTGATGATATTAGATAACATTGGATAATTTGCCGTAGGAAACTGTCCTTTTTCTCCGTTATGTCGTGCACCTTGTATATAAACAGTGTCTTATTATTTAGGTCACAGTATTAGCTAGAATTGAGCTTCACATCAGTGCCTAAATTAGGTCAGGAAAGCTGTAATTAAAGTTAGTTTTGGGTTGCTAAAGTTCCACTGTCCTGGAATATCTGGTGTTTCCTACTGGTCATATTCTAGTAGCACCCTCATATATATATTTAGATGGCACCCCAAAATACCAGGGTGCTCTGCAATGCCAGTTTTGACCACGGTATCAAACCACCATGCTCAATACTTCTTTTGTGGTACAGATTGCACCTATTTTTTCTTTTCTTTTTTTTTTTTTGTTTATGTTTGCTTTATGTTGCGTATCTTTTTCTTAAAAGCCAATATACTGATATAGAACATGCTTACTATACTATGCTCAAAACCAGCAAACATGCTGAAGCAGTTTTGTATGGTTTTGACTGGACAGAAATAGAGGCATTTCATAACTTATTCGTTATACCAGAGGCTAATATACATCATGGTGACTGAATTACTCTTTGTAGAATGGTTTGTTTGTAGCATTGTGTTGCACAGCATTTTTGTTATTGGCCTTTACATTTTCTCTAAGCTGTATAAATTATGCATTGACTGGTCTGCTTTTAATTATTTTACTAACACCCTGCTTTTTTCCCCTCCCAGGTCTCTTGGTGTCACTCTCTGGGAACTTTTTGACAATTCTGCTACTCCTTATGCAGAGCTTTCTGACTTAGATGTTATAACTCATGTCATAAAAGAGAAAGAAGTTAAACTTCCAAGACCTCAACTAGAACAGCCATATGCAGATAGATGGTAATATGTTATTCTCAATATTTGGTTTAATGCCTGTGCATCTGTATGTTTGTGTCCTTTCAGGCAGTATTGGCAGTTTGAGGTTGTAAAGAATAGTTGGTACACTAGATTTATTTGTGTGTAGCAAAAACCAGCAGCGGCAAAGTTTATGGTGATTTTGGTCCTGCTATTATGAAGGGCTCTTATGCTTGCTCTTTACTGGTTTACTAATTTTATTTTATTTATCATAGAATACTTATGGGTGCAGAGTGATAACTACAACAGAAGCATGTCAACATTAAAGTCGTAGTGATATAGGCTGCCATCCTATGTTTATGCCAGTAATATAAACCTATGCTTAGAGAAATGTGGGACATTATTTCTTGCCTTCTTGGAATACTAGATCCCTGGCCATCCACTGTTCTGTATCTGTGTTTGGAAAAGGCATGCAAATCAAAAAACCTATAAAACAACATCCAGGTAACTGCAATTTTACACAGAAGTGGCAGCCTACAATTATTTCCTCATAACAGGTTTCTTTTAAACGTTGCCACAGATGTGTGAATGTCTTAGAGTCTGGGTTAACGGGCTTTGGTTTTTGTCATTTATATCAGTTTGAGACATTTGACTTCATTTAGAGATCATAAGCGGGTGCTTTGACCTCCAGTTAACCATCTTCTGTACTGTACTTAATACATCTTCAAGCAATGTTTGCATGGATTTTTATGGTGGTGCAGTAACTGCCTATAGTCACCTAGTCAGTTCTTGTATATAAATGTCTGCCAGCTTATTGCTGGATCTATCATGCTTCTGCACCAGATCAATTATGAATTATACATTAAAGGGGACCTAAACCAATAAAACTGTGCTGACCCCTGAATTTAAAGGGTTGTTTACCCTATTATATAAAGTGGAAATCCCGCGTTTAGGTATGCTTTAAGTTTTATTTAGTCTTTCTTCCCCATTGATGTGTTTTTCAGTTTTTTAAATAAAGTGAAGGGAATTTTTCCTTTTCATTATTAAAGCATTTTGTAAATGGCAAGTTCTGATCTGGTATATTAAATCTGCAGGTCCACTATGCCCATCTCATATTAATGACTCTCAGAATGACTGTGAGCCGAATATATTGTTGATTTAGAAACAGCATGCAAATTACTTTTCTAAACACAGCTGCAGTCTTTACTGGATAGAATTATAAATTCATGTATTTATTTTCTGCCTCAAGTAGCTTAGGTTTAATATGACTTTACAAGGTTCCTTCCACTTTACTACTCTGCCCAAAAAGCAAAGCTTTACAATGAGTTTCCTTTTGTAACCTTGCAAATTATTAATGAACATAGCAGGCCATATTGGAGTTAAGTGTAACATTTGCAGAGTGCATGTATGATCACTTTTGCATTTGTCGGACCATGTGTGGTGTAGCTGATCTGAGTGTGTTCGTTGCTTTATTGAGAATAATCCATTATTAGTGAGTCAGTGCAACAGTTGTGGATTCTTCTGTACTGTACTTAATACATCTTCAAGCAATGTTTGCATGGATTTTTATGGTGGTGCAGTAACTGCCTATAGTCACCTAGTCAGTTCTTGTATATAAATGTCTGCCAGCTTATTGCTGGATCTATCATGCTTCTGCACCAGATCAATTATGAATTATACATTAAAGGGGACCTAAACCAAGAAAACAAAAGAAAAACACCTGGAGGTACTACTGTTTTTTTTTTTTTTTTTCCAAATAACTAATTCCTTGGCTCCTAATGTGTAGTTTGGCAGAAACAAAAATTTAGCGATTACATCTGCCGGATGTAGTGTAACTCATGCACAGAAGTTATTTAATACAATAAATAAACTTGATCGCCATCTCCACAAAAGATTGCCGTGGAGTTGGCAGTGAAGATGATTGTGCCCATTCCTGCAGCAGTGAGAGTTCTGGACCTGGTAATGCTGACTATGGTAGAAGCTAACCGCCTACCAGCGAGTTTAGTTCCCCTTTAAGATCCTTTAACAAGTGAGAATCGCATCAAGTAATAATACGCAGCTTGTTTTCTGGACTGTTGTGCTCATGCCGCTCATTTATCGCAGTAGATGGCCAGGTCCAATTTTCTGTCAAAGGCTTTTAACTAATAAAAAAAATCTAACAAATCCCAAAATCATTTGCTTGGGCTTAACAAATGTAATTTTCATTGGAAGCAATGCAGAAAGCTGTTCTCACTGTTCTTTTTTTCCCCATTATCTTTAAGGTATGAAGTGTTGCAGTTTTGTTGGTTGCCTCCAGACCAGCGACTGACTGCAGAAGAAGTCCACAGACTGCTGACATATCTCCGCATGCAAAGTCAAAGGGAAACAGAAACTGATTTTGAACAGCGTTGGAATTCTCTTAAGCCAAACACCAGCAGTCGTCAAGCTGCAGCAAGCAATCTTGCATTTCCCATCTTGGATCACTTCACTGGTGATGAACTAGGACGTGAATTAGATGAAGTTCTCACCGTAACAGAGACTAGTCAGGGTCTCAGTTTTGAATATGTATGGGAGGCAGCCAAAGAAGATCATTTTGAAGAACATACTCATACGGACTCTGACACCACAGTGAATTATAATAGCATATTTTTTCCTGTACCTGTAGATGTATTTCAAAAATCCATTTCTGACCTTGGACAAGAAAAGCAAGAACATTCTAGCAGAGAAGAGACCCTTGCAGTTCCAGAAGTTGTACCAGTATTTGATGCCCATAATGTTTCTGTATCCAATGAATATTACATTCAGTTGGAGGAACAAGGTGAGAGCCGAATGGATTTTAATCACCAAGGTGACCACAGAGAAACAAAAGGTGAAAATTTACAGTTTATTGCCCTGAGCGAACTTAATTCTTCAGGTTCAAGTAAAAATGAAAATACCCTGGATGTATCTTCTCGCACTGCATTGCCATTCACTGAACCAGCTAAAAGTCAGAATGAGGTGTCCCTTTGTGACCTAACCAATCAAAGCCGAGTCCAAGCTGATGCTGGTTCTCTTTGTTCAAAGACTGATTTCCCTGATAAAAAGAACATTTTTGACACAGATGCCATGAGTTTGGAAAGCATACCAGAATCAAATCTGGGGTTTGAAGATTTCAAAGAACTTTCTGACAATTTTTTATTCTTGAAAGAGAAGAACATGCTGTCAGACAGTCTGTTTGCAAATGATCCTATATTAGATTATACAAAACCATTGCAGAGTAACCTGGATTCAAAAAATGTTTTTGAAAACACTAGAAGTTTGGACATTGAGCTCATGTTAGCAGAGCTCGATGCTTCATTTCTTAATATCTCAGGGGAACAGGCAACAGTGGATCTTGAGAAAAACTCCAAACAAGAGGACTTGATACATTCGCCATTGGTAGATCAATTGAAGCCTGCTGCTTGTAATTCGTTCTCAGATCTTTCCATAGACACTGATCTGCATGCAGAAAATGAAAGCATGCCTGTGTGCAATATAAAAAATGGTAGGAAAGATGAAGACTCAAAAAGTATGTCTTTTGAGTCAGAACTTTTTGATGTATTGAATGAAGAAAGTGAAGGACTAAAATCTATTAGTCACAGCAAAGATGTTGTGGCTCAGGAAAATATTTGTAATGAACAAATACATTCTGGATTTGATGACAGTTTAGCTATTATAGATGGTGACAAATCAGCAAAGCATGTAAATGGAGAAAGTATTTTAAATAGAGTTTCAGTGAAATCTACCGCTTTATCAGATTCAACGAGCCAAGACAGTTTGTTAGATGATACCATATCAAATTGTACACAGTCTTTGGTACCATCTATAGGAACACCCGATTCTCTGGATTCTTTAGATGTCCAGAATATATTAGACACTGAAGATTCACACAAGTTTGTGCCATCTGATAAACCAGCTGATAGTGGATATGAGACTGAGAACCTTGAATCTCCTGAGTGGACCTCGCATGTGAATGGTCCATCAGGCCATTCTGCAGATTCAGAGACCTCTGCTTTTACAGCCCCTGTTATTATAATATCAGAAGTTGGACAAAATAATTTGGAGGATAATGAGCAAGATCCTGACAGTAAAACTCTGAATTCTGCTAATGGCGGTCACAACTCTTACCGTGACTCTGCTTATTTTTCTGACAATGATTCTGAGCCAGAAAAAAAGTCAGATGTTTTGGAAAATCATGTTCCCGAAATAAAAGATTCAAATATTTCTCAGTCTTCAGAAGAAACAGAAAATACTTTCAAAAAGAGTGCACCCAAAAAGTTGCTTATTCCAGAAGAGTGGACAGAACAAACTTCTACTGCAGATGACAGAGTATTAGAACAGGACGAGGAAATTGTAAATCCATTTGGACCTTCTGAGGTTTTCTGCTCAATGCGCTCAATCAAAGATATACCATTTTTAGGCCATAATGAAGGACAGAAATTGAAAGAACCAGATATGGAAGGCAAATACTTAGGAAAGTTGGATGCTACCGGCCTCCTTGATTTGTCAGAAGATGGCATGGATGCAGATGAAGAGGATGAGAACAGTGATGATTCAGATGATGACATAAGAGCTTTCACCCTTCATAGTTTCAGCTCTGACAGTGATGACGACACTGTCCATCCAGTTCCTGTTGTTCACATGGAAACAGATGATGGGAAAAACTTAAAAAGTTTAATTAAACCATACAAGCCAGCTTCAAAACGATTACTTGGGAAGAGCAAAAAGGCTGTGAGCTTTTTTGACGATGTTACCATCTATTTGTTTGATCAGGTAAATGTTTGCTAATGAATATGACCAGATGCAAAAAACATAAATATCCAAGAAAGTGTTATACATTTTAAAGTGTATAGTTAGCCTTAACATGGAAGCCTGCCAAATATTTGAAGATGGACATTGATAACCATGTCTTTGTGTATCTAGAAATATTTACTCGGTGCTTACTGTATGTGCCACATAATTGTTCAGCTGAACTACTCCTTATAGTTAAAATGCAGTTTGGTCAGCCAACCCAATGAAAACAATGCAGATAATTTTAGGTAGATTTAAACCCTAACTAAATGACCAGAAATTTTGCTAAAGAGCTGTGCATTGTAAACAATGATAAAGTTTGTTTTTCATCAGTCGTTGTTACATCTCTGTGCTGCTGGCCTTGAGACTGTTTTGAAATGGCCACTGTGGAGCAGTGAAAAGTTTTTGAAATGCCGATGTTAAGTCCCCTTTTGGAATCCCATGTGACAGGGTTATAATGCTGGAGCAAAGTTTTCATTTTGAGCTGAAAAAGGGTAGCAGTGAGTGTTACCTGACTGTAGACTAGTTGGAGCTCAGTATTTGAATCTGCTCCAAACTTTACATGTTTAATGCCATACAAATAAAATGAAATCCAATCATGGTAAAAATAAGTTGCATTAGATTATTATTATTATTATTATTATTATTATTAATATTATTTATTATTAATAGATATTTTTATTAATAGTAGTTTTATAGCACCAACATATTACGCAGCACTGTACATTAAATAGAGATTACTGTAATGAGGTAAATAATGGTTTGGGTTATATTTTAAAACTATTTTAGATCTATTACTTTTACAATCAACATGGTCTGTGCTTAACAAATATTTAAAACATGACAAATGATAGTTTCCTCTAAAAAAAAAAAAAAACACACAAAAATAAAAATCTGCACATAAACTGTATCAAACCACAGTTCATTCCTCATTATACAACAAGGATGTACAAAGTGTTCGGGAATACACTTTGTACATCCTTGTTGTATAATGCAGCTCACCATCTTCTGTTGACCTCTTTAAAGTAGAAAGGTCATACAGAAATCTTATTTGTGCACTTTGCATCAACCTAAGTAAAAGCAACATGCGGGTCCACAACATACACAGACCCTAAGTTTTTAAAAAAGCCCCCCCCCCCATAGGTTACTTCACTGTGAAAGGTGCAAAGTTATTTTTTATTTTTATTTTTTTTGTAGGAAACGCCAACCAAAGATTTGGGCACTCGAGCTGTGGACTCCAGTAGTCCGGTGTCCAACAGTAGTCAGTTGTCCCCATCTGCTCCGGGATCCCGGTTCACAAACTCTGAGAGTTCAACTGATGAAGAAGGTATGGGATATTTATAGTGATGTACTGCATTTGTTTAGCTTATGATATTTCATTACCAGACCAAGCAAAGTTTATTACCTCTGGTGACTGTTTAAAGCCAAACTAAACCCGCAAATGATTGGTGTCATAAATGTTCACATATGCATATAATATATATATACTCAATGCTATATTAATATTTTAAGGTACTCCTAAGAAATTCCAGGGGTCTGTCGTGTAAAACTTGTACTCTCAGCTTTATTTTTTGTTCCTCCTGGCAATTGCAATAATTTAAATTTGTCCGTAATACTGTTTACTATGCTCATTCACTCATTCAAGATACAAATTGTAGAGCAGCAACGTTTATGTTTTAGCTTCCATTTACATGAGGTCACATTTATCTTTTGTCCTTTACATCAGTGGTCCTGAACCTTTTGCACGTCACGGACCACTAAATGCACAGACTTCAAACCGCGCATGCGTGGGGAGCTGTGTGTCACTTAGAGGAATAAACTTTTCCCCCAAAGTGAAGTCATGATGCCAGAACCCACCCTCTCTCCCATCACAGGCCTGAGCCTGCGATGTCTCCGGTGGACATGGTCTGCGGCACTGGCCAGAACTGTGGCCCACCTGTCGGACAGCTGTTTTGCAGACCGGGGGTTGGGCACCTCTGCTTTACATTGACTAACTTCAGAGCTTAAAGTAAACCTGGCAGTTTGATTTATTCTACTTGAATGTAAACCCATCCAAATTTAAACCAAGGTACTTATTTTCATCTGAGAACACAGGAAACCCGCTTTGACTTCAGTATAAACCAAGGGCGCAAAATGTGTAAATCAATAGAAATGCCAATAAAATTGATGTGAATAAATACTTCCATGGTGTTATGTTTGTTTTTAAACATTTCAAATGTAATTGTTTTGTTTTTCCAGTTTACAGGTTAAAGTTTTATGTACTTTTGAGTTGATTGTGATGGGTCACTTGCTCTTAAAGCGTACCTAAACTCACAATTTTCATTTTACATAAAAGGGTACACAACCCTTTTATGTAGAGTAAAAATTCTGTGTGTGTGTTTTTTTTTTTGTTTTTTTGTTTTGTTTTTTTGTTTTTGCAAAGCAACGCCCCCTAATTTTCAATCGCCTAGGTAGTCGAGAATGAATGGGATCGCAAACCCTCCCAGGATACCTATAGGCATGGAGGCTCTTGGGGGCTCCTTCTGTGCATCTTGGGCATGTGCAGAAGGAGCCTTTTTGCGCAAAACGAAAAAATTTCCTGATCTCACGCATGCACAGTGAGATCTGCAAATTTTTTTTTTCATCCTACCTCACCCAATCTCGCGCCTGGGTCGGGTGACGTAGGAAGAAGAGGAGAAGATGGCGGTGCTCCGGGACGACGCTGGACCGGATGCAGGACACCCCTGGAGCGATTGGACTGGATCAGTTCCTCTTTAGGTGATTTTGTTGTGCTTGGTTGTTCGCCACCAGTAGATGGAATTGTGTCCTCATGTAATGTAACAAACTCTCTATGACTGCATGTGTCTGACAGCAGTAGTTTGTTACAAACTTTACATTAGGAAACCGTGCCATCTATTGCTATGAGAGGAGTTTAAACTGGTATTGTCTTTCTACTGGCATGTTCAGGGCAAGAAAACTTTTTCGTCTATGGTTTTGGTTGTTTGGTGCAATGTAGACATTTAGTTTAGTTTAGTCTAGGTAAAGGTTCTTTATTCTAAGTTACCAATTTTGCTAGGGACACAATTGTACAATTGTGTTCTAACTGGGCAAAAGCTGAGTAAGATCAATAGAACCTTACAAATTTGTACTTTGAGTGTGAAAAACCCAAAATAAAAAAATGTATAATTTACTTTGATTACCAAACTAGCTATGAACTGATTTGTGAGTAGTCAGGTACCGTATATTTATTTTTTGACCTAAAAATGCCATTGGAAAAAATCTTGGTTTATACTTGGGTCACACCACTAGATGTCCTCATGTACCTGTGAATTTCTTTGTTTTTTGTGCCTAAATCACATGTCTTGTCACTCTTTTAGGAGGTGCGTTTGAATGGGATGATGACTTCACATCTCCAGATTCATCATTTTTAAACAAACCAGCAGCAAACCTCATCAGTTCCAAGCTATCTGTTAACCCTTCAAAATACTTCTCGCCTCCACCTCCATCTAGAAGCCCTGATGAAAACTGGACACACACATCCTCCTATTCAAGATTTTCAATTTCACCAGCAAATATTGCAAGTTTTTCCCTCACGCATCTAACAGACTCAGATATTGAACAAGGGGGTAAGTACTGTAATGTCAGAAGACATCCAATAGCTTATAGCTTCCTTTTGTTAGAGCACAGCTTTAGTTCTGTTTTAGGACAGCATGAACACATTGAAACTTCTCAAGTGTGAATGAGCCCTCAAATTTTAGCTGTGGGCTAAAATTAAAAAAAAAAACAATTGAAATGCATTGTCTGCTAGCACAAACTTCCTTCTGAAAGTGTCAGCTGTAAAGGTTCAAGTCTGTGGTGCTTTCTCTTCAATGGGCCCTACAATGCTAATACGTTGTATGTAATATACAGGTAGTTCCCGGGTTACATACACAAGTTAGGGACTGTAGGTTTGTTCTTAAGTTGAATTTGTATGCAAGTTGGAACATGTACATAGTTTTAATAAATGCAATTAGGACAGATGTTTTTCTCAACATACTCATACTTTTCTCGGTTACTGTATAAAATCCTCACTGTGAGTTATTCACAAAAAAAAAAAATCATCTTTATTGTGCATTGACATTCATTAACTTCTGGAGCAAGCTTTGCTTTAATATGCAAAAAGAATCAACTGCAGACTTTGTTTTGGTCAATAAAGAGTTACAAGAGGCTGCAGAAAGAGCTCAACCCCCTAAGATCACAACAACCTCAGCTGTGTGTAGCAAAAGATTTCTTCTGCAAGTCATGCAAACCTCCGGTCTCCCCCCATCAAGCCTCCATTCTGCAGGCAGTGTGCAGGGAAGCCGTTTCTATCTAAGAGTCGTCCATATGTCGGATGTTCTTAACCTGGGGGCTACCTGTATATTAAAATACTATAATTTACCACTAAAAAGCAAGAAACGTGGGTGGATCCAATCTAACTTCAAAAAAAGTACTACTTGTCAGTTTGTACATTAAACATTTACATACAAAACATTTAATCATATTACAAATTATATTTGACTTTCAATCCTATTGTGCCACCAGAATGACCAGTCACAAGTATCTAGACTGGTACATAGTAAGGAGCAATCTTGGGGTTTTTGGATTAAAAATGGTTGTTTGCACTTGCATTATGCCAGCTGACAAGCGATAAGATAACAATTCCAGTGGCAGAACTTTTCTGTTCGGCCTTACATTATAATTTCCAGATTAGGTATAAAGTGACATTGAACTAATGTGTGATTGAAGCAGATGTGTGCAGGTATGAGAGACGAGCAGCTGGGAGCTGGGGCTGAAGTTAATAGTTAACTGCTGCAAAACATAAAAAAAAGTCCACATTCACCAGACACAGCCCAATAGATCAGACTTAGAACTGTGGATTGGGGTTTTCTCTCCATTGGAATTTGATAGCAAAAATTCTATCCAAAATGTACACAATTTTTCTGTGTGTGTGTGTGTAAAGATAGATAGATAGATAGATAGATAAACATCTCACAAGTTTAGCCTTCTGTATTGTGTTTGACAGTTTATTTACAAAGCAAAGTTTCGGTTCCATTTTTTTTCATTCCACCATCCATCTGAACCTTAAATTGATCAGGAAATTTTTTTAAAAAACACGTTGATAAGTGTAAATTAGAAGTTTTCTTTTGGAACATTTAACTGAACCTTTATTACTCAGATACTTATATTTGGATACCGTTATATCCAAAATTAGAAGAAAAAAAGTTTTGGCTTGAGATAATTCTTTAAATATTCATAGTACTGGCAGCCTATGCGTTGGCTGTATGGCCATGGACACTTTTGTATTTCCATATAATCTCATCACTGCAAATGTTTTGCAGGTACCTTCAAAGTCCTCAGGAGTCATTGGTATTTTATCAATCTATAGCAGTATGCACAAATTTTGGATGGTTGGTGGAATTTGAAGACAGGTTCGAGTAACTTTGCCTGGGATATCATGTATGAAGCTGTTTTTAAAACTTTGTGGTTTCTCCATTTTCAGGTAGCAGTGAAGATGGTGAAAAGGACTGAAAAACCTATGGTTCCCTGTGACGGCACCTTTACACCATTACATTGTCTTTAAAGGAGCAATCTCGGATCGTGTAATCCTTATAACATTGGCAGCAGGAGGTCGGGCACGCGGTGTATATTTCCTATTGTACAATCTACTTCCTCATCGCTGCAGTCTACTGCCATGCTCAGTGATCCCAGCACTCCTTACCTTCTTCCTATGTAAAGCTATTACTGCATTCAGTGCACATCATACAGGTTAGAAGTGTAAAGTAAAATCTAGTACAATGAACTATGTATATTGAGGTATATATTTATCTTTATCGTGTCTGTGCTAATGTAATGAAAAGAAATCTTACCGTGTATCTATTGATGTTTAAAACACTATGTATTGATGATGATTGCACTGTTCTATTTCTTGCATATCTGTACAGAATTTTTTTTAATGAGGGGGGGAAACCACTGCTTGCTCTAAATTTTATCTGTTGATCGTGTTGATATTTGTTCCTTGCATTGTAGATTGTGAATGAAGCTGCTCCTGAGATTTCTGATCTCAGCATCTTATATGCTGTATCTTATTATATATTGTTGTTTTCTCGGAAGACAGCAGTATATATATATTTTTTTTTTCAAAGATTTTGGATCTACTTTGCACATCCATGATGACAATATATTGTATGCGTTCACTCCTTAATATATATAAGACAGTTCTGATATTCCCTAAATTAATGTGTTTTAATGTGGGTTTGCATATCCACCTTCTGTACAACTGCAGCCGTGTTACAAGTCTATAGGGATTACAATCTGATAGACAGATTGCAATGACTTGATTTGTCCTATGTAGACGTATTTTAGCAGAGGAAGAGAGGTAGACGCATCCTCGGATTGCAGTAGTGCATGCTTAATATGAATTGGAACCCGCAACTGCCGTTCTAGAAAAAGATTGAAACCTCTCGCTGCTGCTCTCTTCATGTTGTGGTGGAATATTTTTCTTGGCGACCATTAGTGATGGCTCAAAGAAATTCAGAATTGTCCCTGAAATGGATATGAGATATCTTACATATGGGGCATTGGCGGCAATTTGTTTTTTTTTTTTGTTTTTTTTTGTTTTTTTTTTGTTTTTAACTTAAGTTTGGGTAAAACCCTTCTAATGGGTACAGAGACTGAAATCACACTACATAGGGTCTAACCCCATCCCACGCCAACAAAACTCCAAAACATTTATCTGATGTTCCGTTCTTGCTGGGTTTTTATTCCAGTTTTTGTATGCATGTCGCCATGGCTGTGCTAGGGGAAGTTTGGTTGGGGGGTATAAAGGAAATGAGAATTTTTTAGTAAACCACAGTGGGCAGAAGTGTGTGAATGCTTGCAGGAGCTGCTTTTTAAGAAGTGAAAAGGTATTTAGTAGATGGGTTGACATACAATGACCCTGTGCTGATAGGGGGGGGGGGGATATTGATACAGAAAAACTGTGGAGGGAGAAACCAGGTTTGGGTTGTCCTGAAATTATAAAAGGTTGTGTCCATTTTTGAGCACCTTTAGTCCTGTCAAATTGCACATTAGTTATTTTTCCAATGGGTTTGCCGCCCTGTAGAGCAGCCCATGAAAGCTCAAACCAGCCTGTAAATGCTTATAGACTCGCCAACATTTTCTTCATATTCCCTTATCATCCTTGCACTTTCTCCATGAATATTCTGCTCATCAAAACTAGCATTGACATGGACAACACTTAACAAGTGTGCAGGAAGGAGAATTAAAGAAACATTACATTTCTCACATAATCATCATAACAAGATCTGCCTTCCTTTACAGTATTATGTGCTTCTAAATGACAGGTTCACTTTATGCAGATATTTCTTCCATCAAAGCAGCCTTTGACTGTTCATTATATTTGATTATTTTCCTGAGCTTAAAGTAGTTTGGGCCCATTACCCCAGGATTCCCTGCAATGTTCGGGGTGCAAACATGTAAAGAAGCAAACATGGGTTGTACTGACTTTACATGACTCTACATCATCATAACATACAACACACTAGGCTGTCTCTGCATTTCTCCGGATTATTGTTGATGGTATATGTACTGAACTTTACTAAGACTTCTTTATGAGCCTTTGTCATGGTTTGCTGCATCACATGTTGGTGTATAACACAGTGCTGCTCACAGTTTGTCTTGTAGTATTTTCTGTCTTCTTTTTATTTTCTGAGTCTGGTGGCTCTGTAACATTCATTTTTTGGTTGTTTCCTCAACCACTTTCCCAGCCTGGTTATAAAGAAAACAAATTGTTCTAGATGTATGAGTAATATACAAGGATAGTGGAGGAAGTGTTCTATTCTGGTCATACATTGGTCAATAGGTGCACAACCAGTTAAAATGATTGACACATCTCAGATCAATCATTGACCACAGATAGTGAGGACATCTCCAGGACTATCATCAGACAAAGAATGGGAGTTTGACATATTCAAAGAATGCAATAGCAATCAGGAATATCCTAGTTTCCTAGATATGTGTTAAATTTGAGGTTTATATTAAAGCAAAAGTCAAATCTGTTCCAAATATTGACTGATATAGCCAGCGTCGGAGTGATTATAAGCTTAGGAAGTGGGAGAAATCTCCCCATCAGTCTTGGGTATAAAACAAGAAAAACATTTTAACTCTTAACTTCTGTGTTTGCTCTTGTTCCCATGCTCACTGTCGCTCTTCATGACTTTGGTTATTGGGATCAGAGCAGGCAGATAAGGAATTGTGACTTTGGCTTTTCTGACCTGAATG
>NC_092864.1:24616595-24638384 GCF_032062135.1 Pyxicephalus adspersus | reverse complement strand
AACTATGTATGAAATTTTTGTAGGTTATAGGGGTATAGTAACACATTTTGTGTTTTATTAATTGAGAAATTCCCTGGCTACAAAGTTTACACCTGAAGGTACCCCCAATACTGCCAAGCTCATCTCACATTGATGCTCAAAATGAAATGTATTTTGGGAGGTGTAAGAAAAAATAGAGATGTATTTTTTTTTTATCCAAAAGTCTCTGGTGCAATTGATTTAGTAACTTCCATGCCCCCCTGGTTTCCAGTGCGTATTTGAAAGCCTTCAGGATTTTAGTCTTGCAGGTTAGATGGGCAGCTGAAACAGCAAGCATCGTGTCAGTTACTCCATGGAATTTGTTTTAATGAAACGACTGTGTAAGAGAAAACTCGGCTACAAGAAAAAGGAACAGTGTTGTCCAGTGGATGAATAATTGGTTTCCTTATCTTAAGAAGTGAGGAGTTGTTTATGAAAATATTGGTCACCTGGTACTGGTACACAGTAAATACTAGTTACTGGTTTCCACTTTCTTCCCAGGGCGCTAGTTTCTCAATGTCCTTTTCTAACTGCTGTCATGTCTTAAGTTCTTACCGCATTACTTATTCTGGATACTCTTAAGTACATTGAATTATTCTTGCCGGAGACAGTTGTGCTGGCAAAATTCTGATGTGTACAGGGGTCATTCATCAGCCTGTCCTGGTGGATTGATGAGCAATGTTCACTCCCATGGTGGCGTGCACAGCGGGGTGCCACTCAATTGTCCTCCCCCTTCTCTCTCCATAGAATAGAATGGTGATCTGTGTTGTTCATCTGTCATTGAGAACAATCACAAAAGATGATTTCCAGTGACAATTATCTATGTGTGTACACAGCCTTTGTTCTGCATTTGTTTCCTCTCTAGAGCACCTCATGTGCAGTATGGCAATGTTTATGTATTGCTGATTCCTCCAATAATGTCTTTAAAGACTTTTCATCATGAGAGAATCATTGGGTTCACCAGTACTGGCCCCTAATAATTTGTCATGCCGATCCTCTTGCTTCACATTCACCTTTAGTTACTGACCTGGATGAAGCTACACCCTGCTGACTTTCCTGTGACTTGCTTGTCTCGGGTCAATACCTCGACATAATGGAATGCAATATAGCATTGCCAGGAGCTGGTGAATGTTGGTGTCCCCTTATTTCTTTTTTTGCAGCTCTGCTGTCATATGTTCATTATTGAAATAGTTTATCTGCCCAGGACAAATAAAATGTTACACCTCCATCACAAATTTATACTTCTTCCAGTTCTCAGATTCTGATATCTGCTCTGCCACCCCGCACAGCCATTACAAGTCCATCTATGGAGGGGAGAGCCAGGGAAGGTGGAGTTGTGGCTGCTAAAGAAGTACAAGCCAGGGAAGGTCTATCCCCTATCAACCCAATGTTCTGTTTGGGGGCACCAAAGCTATAAGCACTACCTTGTACCTAATATCCAGCATAGTGCACATACTAGGTTCTCAGAGATGGGTATCACTTGGGCCTATAGGGTTTTGAGGTTTTTTTTTTTTTTTAGGTTTTGCCTTACTCTAAATCATACTCTGCATTAGCCTGTCCAAAAACACGTTCGCTATTTTGATTTAGGATGAAATTAAAACTGGTTTAGTATGAAATATCTACAGAAACAAAAATCTAAACTTGAACTGCAATGACTGCTGATGATGTTGCCTTGCCTATGAACTGTATACACAGGAATGACGTCTGTGCAGTCTGCTAGGAGCTGGTAGGCTTGTAAAATACAGACAAGTATATAAGGTGTATGGCAATATTTTCCTGGATCAATATCCAGTTCTTAATGGTCTTTAAATGGTGTACATTTTTTTTTAATTTGTAAAATTTTTACTGTACATTTGATGATATTCATGCATAGTGTGATTCAAACTGCTTGTAATTTAAAACACTATTTAATATTCAGAATAAAAGTTATATATTTATACATCTCTGGCTTCATGGATTGATTGGAAATAAAATTAGATTGATTCTATTAATTTACAGAATACCAAAATCCAGGTCTTGTGTTTCTCGTTTTGATACATTTATGTAATATGAATGGTAATGTAATTTCAAATGGTTTCAGTTTTGTAAAATCTGCAGCTTCCATTACAAATCCTGGTGATCCGGTCATAAGCGTCTCTAGCAGTGTAACTAGAAGTACATGAAACTACCACTAGTTCTCTCCTGCATCATCACTTTGTCACACATGTCTAAGAATTAAAATACAAGTGCAAATGCCATTGCTGTATTGTCACCATGAAGAATCCCATTCAAGCAATGATGTGCAGCCAATGCTAGAATGCATAAGTGTGGACAAGTAGAGACTGGAAAGAGTTTAACGAAGATCTGCCAAAAATCAATCTACTTTGACACCAGGATTCAGTCATTCAACAAAGTTTTAGATCTACAGGAAGTGACTGGCTTGTTACTGTATACTCTGGATATTGGTATGGGAATACCCATTTAGGACCAGAGTCCCTGACAGTCATTCCAGCTATAAGGTATTTCTATTCTCTCTTGCCCTGACTGGTCTCTAGGCCAAAGCTACAAACTTTATATTTGTGTCTGTGGCAAAACTCATCAGCAACTTCATTAGAAATGTAACAAAGTTCATCTAAACCCAACACGAATATAGAATGTTTCAGTTTTTTAGTCCTTTGTGTATTCTGCATTAGTTTTTACTCTTTAGTCTAAAGACATTATTAGCAAATATGTTGCACAAGCTTCCCTTTATTGTGTAAAATACTTCAATCCATCCATAATGTAATGGAGACAATGAGCTCCAGCATTGCTGACAAGCTATGTGTGTGTGTATGTGTATATGTGTGTATATATATACATTTTTTTTTTTTTTTACGGATGTGGAATCAAAGTGTTTACATATTCTGATCCACAGACCTAATGCACGATTATAAGGCAAACTATTCTACATGCATGAGAAAATATAATCCTAACATATAAACATTGCTTTTTATATTGAAATAGTTTTTTTTATCCTTATGGATCTGTAAGAAAATGTTATTGCATAGTGTTTGTACCTTACCATATCTTATAAGACAGTTTGGCAACAAAAACAAATTCCTTTCAAAGTGACAAATATTGGCCTGTACTGACCAGGTGCCAGGTTTGATAGTGTGTGCCATATAGGTAACAGGAGTGGTGTCCTTGATTTTTTGCTCTAGGGCATATAAATATACCTTTCGGTTATTAAGTTCTGAGATAATCAGATAACAAACACTGATTAATTCTGAATGTTTTGTTATAACTTTCCAGTTGGCAGTTGACCTGTTCTTTATTAAGAAAAATAAACTCAAACCTTCCACATCAGACAGTAAATTTCATATTAAAAGTCAAAGGCTGCTACCGGGATGAGCCCCTTCCTTAGAAACCCCCCTCACTCTGGAGCACACAATGGGCAAAGATTGGGCTTTGTGATGCACACCTATCCACCTGAGATATAACACAATGCTCTGGAAGTACCTGGAAAAGGAGGAAGCTGCTACTTCCAATCACAAGTTATCCGAATGCTGAAAGCAAAATATATTTACCTCACCTCCTCCTATGATAAGAGGACATAAACATAACACGCAGCAATCTTAGCTCAGCAGTTTGTCATGAATGCTTACATTGTTCAGCTCCTTTCTACATTACTAATCGCCTACTACTAATGGGTGTAAAATGTATATGTAAGGGAAAAAAAACTCCATTTTACACTTGTATCACCCCCAGGTCCATTTAAGGCCCAATTTTATTGCATCTAAAGAATCCAGATTTACTGAAAAACTCATAAAAGTGTACATAAATTCTGCCATTTTAGGAAGAAAGTTGTTTTTTTTTGTATCCTGCACTAGTTGAATAAATGTCTGTGATAGATATGTGAAAGTTATAAAACTTTAAATGAAACTGGCATCCAGAGAGAAAAAGCTGGGCACATGGATGCATTCTTTGGACACTTGCTAGGGCATACAAATACTGGTTTGACTGCTTGCTAATTCTTTACCTCTTTGTATGCAAATGTATCCTGGTATTATGTGAGCTACTTCCTAATCCTGCCTGCACACTTTTATTACTTTCTTACATAAAGCCAACTTTACAATCATTCCATAGCTGAAATATTGATGTTTCCTCCTTGATTTAAGAAACAATTTATAGCCCCAATAATACCCATTGCAGGTAGCAACTACAATATTAAAGTATGTCACAGCAAAAAATATATTTTTTACAGCTTTGTAATACACTCACATTTCTCCATGTTTTATCCCTAATACAGAAAACAAACTGTGCTTGTTTAATCCTTCCTCTCTGACATGACAATACAGTGGGGACAAATTATAAAAGGTCAAACTGCTAGTTTGCCAAAAATGTGCCATGATATAAAACATTGGCACTTTTTTGTTTTCTATGTATAAATGTGGTGATTAGCTGGGCCACTTTTCTCTGACTGTCTAGCATTTGTGCAACTTATTTTACTTTGTACTTCTGTACCATTTATTTTTCGTGCCATACTTTAATACTAATCCTTTTTTTTTTTTTTTCAATCTTTATAGAAGCTTCTGATAATCCTATGCTCAGTTTATAAATAATGCATTGGTGTGTGATCAGTGAAAAGCTGTTCCAATACCTTTGAAGACCAGTTATTTGGTGCTGCCAGAAAGTGAAGCACCTGACTTAACTTTGATGGTCACTTGTCACCACTACTTTGGATTGGTTGGATTTGGAGATGAAGACTCAGCTGCTAAGTTTTACACAAAGCTGAAATTTACATAAAAGAAACAGGACTGTTTAGTCTGCAAAGGCTGCACGTCATGAAGGATGTAATTCGTGTAAAACAATAAAGGTACATCTATGTCTACAGGTTTGAAGAATGGAAAGGTTCTCCTTAAAGTAGGTTAGTCACACATAAATAAATCCTTAATGTAATTTTCCCTTATATGTTACATTTTCGGTCTCCTAAGTGGTACAGAATGAATGTCATTCATCCAGTCTCTGGCATATCTAACTTACATTCAATAGAAATTAAATTATTCACTTAGAATAGTTTATTTTGAGGCCTGAGAATGATCCAAAGACCTCATTGAGGGTTGTAAGGTCTGCAGTCATCACAGAAAGGTGCTGGTTTGGCTTGGCTTTGTCCTATAGGATTGTCATCATACACGGTGGTAGTTTAGTGATCTAGTGAGTGATTCAATATTTAAATGGCAGACAAATAGCATTGCTGCTGTGTAACTTTGTGCAGAGCATTAGAGGAGGAGTGTGTTCTCCAGTGGATACAAAAAAACATTGAGAAAAGAAAGAAAAAAGCCCATAAAAACAAAGACCTTGTTTGTCGTCTTTAATTTTAACGTTTGCAGTGTTTAAAAATTGATGGTCTGCAAAAACTTCCACTATATCCGAAGGCTGTAAAAGATTATTGCACACGTGTCCACTGCTATGTGATGGAAGGAAAACGGGTTTAGGTAGGCAAGTAATAATATATATTAGGGGTATAGTATATGTAACTACTATCTTCTACTACTATATCCCTTGCATCAAGAACAAATCAGCACGCAGGACCAAGTTCCTTTTTTGTCACCAAGTAAAACCTATAAGTAGTGTGCATTGAGCAGAGCATTTAACTTCTGTATTTAAGTCTGTAGTCTTAGTGTTAGACTAATACCAAATAGAGACCTCCAGCCCTCCCTGAAGCCACAAAAACATTTTAGTCCGAGCAGGGATCCCAGCACCCGTCCTTCCCTTTAGCTGGTGGTGCCAGCTCTGGAGCTGCTGTGTGTTAGTGGTACATTCTGTCAGCTGTATTGTAGTGTTCAGTTGTATGAGGTTTGGCTCCACTCACTCAAGATTCTTCTGTACTAAACCTAACTCCACAGGGACAGTCCCAGTCCAGACAAAGAGTCTGTGTCCAATGAATGATCTCACATCTGCGGGTATAGTGGCGCTCTATCATTTATAATTGTAGGGTTGGGTAAAGCAAGAACTTAGTTACTGCCTGGAGATTCTATGGGGACCTTCCTGAAACAATGCAGAATCTTAAAAAAGCAATAACAAAAAAAAAAATGACCTAAATGCCAATAAAAGCATGGGATGGGAGATCCTACATCTAGATAGAATCTTTACACTTGCCTGTTGCGTTCATTCAGGAAGGCCCTAATATGGTTGCGTCGCATGTGCTTGAAAAACTATTTTTATCCTGATCCCTCATTCATTCAGATTACCTGGATCCGCATTGTACAAAATTATTTGGGAAATATCAATAGACTTTAATATTTTTGTGCAGTCGCGAACACATTCAGTCCTTTTTTATGTCACACAGTGTATGTTTGTTCTTCCCTGTTCCCTTTAAATAACAATGTATGAGTGTGGGCCAAGTGCCCATACGTGTTCTTCCCCTTGAAATAATATAAATCCTGTTTATCAGGTGAGAGCCCCGGACTGGGAGATGGCCTTTCACTGATGCTGTAATTTATATAAGACGTTTATCACTGTGTGCGCTCGATAAGGTCATCACAACAGATGTGCATGATTAAATTTCATGCTTAAACTCGTGTGTATAATGCCGCTTATTCTCCCCAATGTGCAGGGCGCTTTTACTGAATAGCACAAGGCATTAGGATTTGGCATTGCTATGAAAGGGTAAGTGTTTTTCTCCACACCTCCGTTACAAACCAAAGTGTGTAAATAGATTTCATAGAGGCCAGTGACACCTGTCAACAAGATGAACCCAGATAAGCAGATATTAAAAGGAAGGAAAGGACTTTTAATACCTCAGTGCGAGCAGGTTGCTGGACCACTAACAGTGTTAAGTGTGAGTGGGTATTACTTAAAGAGACCCTGTCATCAAGCTTGAAGTCTCAGTAAATGGGGTAAAGCAGAAATTTTATCCTTGCATTCTATGGTGTCCATGCCATCCCTCCATTAAAAAGGAACTGTTTTAAGATCCTTCTAAGACTGGCACTTCCAAGAGCATTGATCTCCTGTGTCAATTATGATGTAGGTGTCTACAATTAGAACCAATGAGTGCCACAAAGGACAAGGAGATCAATATCCTGGATGTGTTAATTTCAGAAGAAACTCCACTCTGCAGTTCCTGCATCTTATGTGGGCAGCTGAGAATTAAGTATAGACCGGGCTCTCCAACTCTGGTCCTTCAGGGCCAGGACCTACACACATTTTAATACAGAGTAAATGTAGTTAGGAAAGGTTTGAAAAAAATTATGTTTATATGAAAAATCTGACTTGTTTGTGGCCCGTAAGGACTGGAGTGGGACAGCCCTGATATACAGGAATACCTTCTGCTTTACAGATGTAACTTTAAATGACTTCTAGTTGGAACTTTACAATGCTGCTAAATAAGAATCATTCGACTATAAATTAAACAGTTCAGAAATTCTGCTTGAAGCAGCCCTTTGTTACTTATTATCAGACTCTAATTCCATTCCAACAGCGCTGCCTAATGATAACATCACCTATTGTGTCACTAGAAGATATAGTGATGTTTTATTTCTGCGGTTTTTCCACACACATTGAGGGGCCTACAAATACCCGCAGCTGCTTACCAGACCTTCCTGGCACTGCTGAATGCTGGGCTGTTTCTGGGTAGTAGTGGAGATTTTAGTTGAAGCAGAACTAAACCTGGCAAGCTCACCTGTTCACATTCAAGTGCCCGGCGCTTCCATGCTTCCAGAAGATCTTTGGTCATCTATTGGCCGTGCCAGAATGACATAATCATACAGCATCCCGCCACATGCAAGGGAAGCCAGGAATGGTCGGATTCCTTGGCAACTAAAGCTGACGCTGCGCACGTGCGGCTCAGCTTCTTGTCAGAAACCCAGCATAACCCTGCATATTCTCACAGAACCCTATACTCACATTTGATCCCGATACTCTTTGGATCTTAAGTTTCTTCATCAGATCAAAATGCTAAACAGTTTCATGAGGAAGTCTATTCTATATTATCACAGCTCTAAAGCTACGTACACACTTAAGATTTTTGTCGTTGGAAAGGATCTTTTACAATCTTTTCCAACGACAAAAGACTTAAAGATGCATGGACGAGTGCTTGTACATACAGCGCCATTCTGATCTATGAATAGGGGAGGGGGGAGAACAAGTGATCGGCACCCTTCTGTGCTCCTTTACTCTTCACTTGCATTGCGGTCGTTTGCCGTTCATGGATCCGCCAGGACAGATACATGGAGAGATGAACTGAAATTGCCTGAAACCAAGCAACATGCATGTAATCCTCAGATTCACCAGTTCCCCCACCCTTACCTTTCCCTTAAGTGTGATGGTTTCCCCTTCTTTTTTTCTTTTCGACCCCCCTCTCTCTCTTCTTTGCCTCACTTTATCTCCTTAAGACACTATCTGGTGCTCTGCTCTAAGTTGCATGGTTCAGCACCCATTATAACACCAACTTTAGGTCTCTTAAGTCCTATTGCAGGGATTCCTCATTTATCCCATGCAGGTCACCTGTTCTATGTAACCACAACTTATTCTTGTATATTGCTACCCCTTCTGTATTCTTTTTTTATTTCTTTTGTCTGGAATTTTGTCTTGTGTTTATAACCTATATTGTCTTCTCTAAAAATATATTTGAAATGGAAAAAAGTGCAACCAAAATGCAAATGGAACTACCTGATTTGTATGGACCGTTTTAAAATGCTGTCTGTATCCTGATCCTTGTGATGCATCCAAGCCGAATATCATTTGTGACAATCAGGTAGGAATTGGACCTTGTAGCATTTATATTGATTGTTTACAATCAAATGATAATTTTCTAAAGAAAGAGACAACAACCCAGGGTCAGCAGCCAAATAAAGTGACCCTGGGCACTCCTAAATTTCATAAGACCATGAGTCATATATAAGGGTCATGGGATAAGACTTGACCTCACATAAAAGTAGCACCCAGTGTTCTGTCATCTGTCCTGGCGGATCCACCGAAGATGAATGATTCTAATGAAAGCAAAGAGGACAGAGTGCAGCGGGGTGCCACTCCATCGTTCTCCCCCTCTTCATAGAGCAGAATGGTGCTGTATATACGGCGCTCATTCATGCATTGTGCAGTCCTTTGTGATTGGAAATGATCGTGAAAGATCTTTTCCAACGATAATTATTGCACGTGTGTACCCATCCTTAGGGTGCAGGTAGTCACAGAGGTCTCTGTTAGCACTCAGGATACTACAGCTCACCTTTCCAGAGATATCAAAGTGGAGGCAGCAAAGTCCAATGTAAAAACACCAAATAGCATGGCATCACAAATATATTTTTTTTCTTTAAAAATACCGGTGACCTCAGTGAATGGTAACTTGTGCACCAGTCTTGTATAACAGAACGTCTCTCAAAGTCCTCTTTATCACAATAAAGCACATTGTTTCAGTAACGCTGCGCATATATGCATATTTACCTAGGTGTTCTTTCTAAATAAGAATGGGAACATTTACTTTCAGAGCTAGTGTGACAACTGGCAGAGCTGAGCATGTGCCACAGCTGGAAGAGCTTCTAGGGCTTGTTTAGTTTTTGCATGTGAGATGCTGCCAGATCCCACCCCTTCCCCAACCGTGCACTAAAGCTACGTGTACTATCCTCAGGCTCTCAGCAATAGAAGCCAGACCTCTGCTACCTCCCTGCATCTTACTGAGCTGCACCTGACCTACTGGACCCTGACCGCACATATAAGTCATCCTGACACCCGCAGAGAGAAAGAGAGAGCAGGTAATGTGTGAATTTACTGCAACTCTACCTTACCTTCACCTGTACAGGTACTTCTACAGGATAAGTTTTTCTAGCTCAATGAAGCCTGTGTCTAGCATTATACGATTGCCTAATTACTGGGCCTAAAAGAAAACAATAGCTGGGTATAACAACATAACTACATAGCCGGCAGTAATTTACTATCATTTTATGGAAAGTTTCGCTGCCGTGCTCTCTACATATCACAGTAGTACAGAGAACCAAAAAGCACTTTACATCCCAATGGGGAAAACTTATACACCTGAAATATAAATTTATATTAAACAGTTTTGTGGTGTTCTTCAGAAAGAAATGTACTTAAAGAATCACTGAAGAAGGTAATTCAACATGAAAATGATCATTTTAGCTGTACTGTCATACAAACCAGAGAAATCTTCTGGGACAATTCCTAAAAATCTAGGACAGTACTAGTATCAGACATGTAGTAACTTTATATGTGTAATAAATTTTTTTTAACCACAATGCAAAGAACAATACACCATAGTAGCATAGATCATAGTAACTAGATATGTTATTATCGGCCGCTGAAAGCGACTTTCTATTTGTTTGTTGCGACTTACTCTGTATCATTACCTGGAGCACTTGTTTCTTGTAATAAAGCTGACCTCAAGATGAATAACTAAAACAGAATTGAAATGAATACATGGTTCTGTTTTACCAGCCAGAGTTTTTTTTTTTTTTGTTTCGTCAGTTTTAAAAGTTTTCACAGTTGTGCTAGACAGCAAACCCAGGTTGGTGACCTGACTTTTCTCTACTGTTGTAAAACAATACAGATCAATCACCTCTTTGTCCCCAACCTATGACTGGCCAGTGAAGGAAAATGAAATACTGATGGTTCCATCCCTAGTGTTACCACTCATTCTCCTACTGCAGCCTTTTTCTATAATTTTACCATGGGGGAATGCTTACAATAATTTTGAGGTTATAGGGAACTCCTGCTATAATTCTTTTAATCACAGTGTGGTGGTCAATTGGAAGAATTTCACCCTTACAGATAGAGAAAGAGATTATTGGTGTCATTTAAAATGAGGTTGATTGCTCAAGGAACTCGTAGCAACCTCTGCAGGAATGAACTGTGGGGTCCATGAGAAACGCTGGTCTAGTACCACTACCTTGTGTCTGCAGCCACAATCACATTCAAGCTTTTATTTCCCACCTGGTAAAATAGAAGAACCTGTCTTGTGGCTGTGGGAAACACATTTGGGCATTGTGTTATTAAATAAGCCCATGTAATTTCTCAGGATAAATTCTTGTTTATGACTCATCTGTGTGCACAGTACAAGTGTACTGAGAATTAGTTATTCAAACAGCAAGTGTAAATCATCTCAGCAATAATCCACTGTATCCCATGCTTGTTTGTTTACAAGAAAGCTCCAGTGCAGTGCAATGCATGTGAACAAGCTTCACAGATTTAGGGGTACATGTATTGTATGTTGTGCATGTATTGCACATTTACCTATGTTTAGCCTTCTAAAAGAAGCTGCAAGTACAGAATCTCCCCACCTAACTTCATTTAAACTGACAACTGGGGCTTTTCTTTATTGAAAACCCAACCAGTGTTGTCACTGCTTGCTTTTTATACAACCCATTCATTGCTAACAAGGGGCACGTAACAGAATCTGGTGCAATATCCAAAAGTTATTCCAAATTATCAACAAAGCAAATAACTGCACCTTTACCCCAACCATCTCTGCCCCCCTCTATATGCATAAATTTATTTGCCTTAAATCCCAAAGGTGTGCTCAATTCAGCAGACAGGGAAAGGATTCTAAGGAGGTATAGTTTTGGGGCTTGCCTACCTGCTATTCAGAACTTAACTCCCCTGCAAAACTTTTCCAAGCCTGGTGATGATCTCACATGGAATAATACAAGCTTGTCCCACTAGTAACAAGGTAAAACATGGTAAAACATGATCTAGAGGGGGTTAAATTTGGTAATGCCTGGACATTACATAACTCATTGGAAACAAAACAGCCTTAGGTCTGTGTGATATAATTTTACCCCAGAAGCAGATTTTACTTTATATACTATTTATAAAGACGTGAATCTGACATTTCCAGGTGGAAAATAAATTACTGTCATTGAAACACAGCGACCTGGAAGATTCCCCACCAGATAATGTTTAAAGGAATGTCAGTTTCACTGCTTTATATATAAAGAATACTTCTTGCAGTGCTGGTATGAAATGGTCAGGTAAGTTGGAAACCTTTGACTATATGATTGTTCCCTGGAGGTACATAATAGAAGTCAGCTTTGCTCTCCACACCACATACTGATGGTATAAAAAATGAAAACACCATCATTCATATTTCACATTTCATCATTTTCACATTTGTCATTAAAACCCTACAAGACCTGCCATTGCTGGCCTTCTGAAAATGCCAAAAATCTGGCATTTATGCTTAGCCTCAGATTAGTTTCAATTACTTATGATTCAGTGACCAGGGACGTCAAAATCAAGTCTATTTTTTTGCTTGCTTGTTTTGGTCCAAATACTCAAAATATTAAAAGATAGAGGGTCAATATTATAGTAAAGTTACTATTAATTTCCTAACTGGTCAGCAATGACAACCATCACATTTTTCAATGAACCGTTTCCTTTAAAGAATATTGACTCAAGCTATTTTGCAGTGCAATATAGTCATCCTATGACAATGTTATTTTTAGCTCTATAGGGGACTAAAATGGCTTTGCCACTTGGCCTCATTTTGGTCTCACCTTAAAAATGTATATCCATCCATTTCATTAAATGTACCTAAATTAAAATCCAATTCCTCTTCCTGACTTAATGTTTATGTAGGAGTTGGATTTCAACCTACAACAATATCTTTTTTTTTTTCTTAGTGCTAATGGAGTAAATTAAGTTTTGCATCATCAGGTAAAGGCTTTTGTGCATTACTAAGTATTTCTGTGTATTTCTGTGGCAGCAGGGATACATTAAACTAAGAATAGATCAAATTATGCCTTTCCACTGCCTATATTTATTTTAAACCTGATGAGCCTGCTAGGTATGTGCAGCTTGAATTATTATTTTCAGGAGAGGGCTGACAACACTTTTTGTCACTTTCTGCTTGTTGAAAATGAGCATGTCAGCACATGGACAATTCCAGCCTACGGGGAGCACCAACAACATTGGGACTGAAAGAGGTGGCACAGGGATGTCTCGTAGTTTCTGCCTCCAGCCGCTATGAAAGCAATGGGCAGCAAGGCCATCATGGTCATGTGACTCCTAGAAAACTGGTTAGAAAAATAGTATTCCTGTATACCTACCTGCAGTGCTCAGTATGCACTACACTAACAAAGTTGTTTTACTTTTGTCAATTACTTTTGACTGTAATAATGGTAAAATAAACACTTCTGATAAACTCATGAAACTTTTGTCTGTATTTGTAAAAAGTTGGATGCCCTCATTTTCATAACCATTAAACAAAAAATGGGAAGTGGCATGCCTCATCTCGTTCTCAACATGCTAGTTGCCTGGCTGTCTCTGAATTCAATACATTTTGAGCCACAGATCTCACACAAGCTTGCAGCATGTGAAAGAAGTACTTGTTAAAGGTCATTGACCCTGGGGCTATTGGATTACCGTGAGAAGCAGACAATTAGCATTATTATAGAATGAGAGCTAAACAATGATTTGATAAAGGATTACCAAACCCAATAAATATGTAATATATAGCAGTTTACCAATTCATATATGTGGTGAGGACTTATCTTTTTGTAAGAGTGACATTCTTCCTACTAGCCAACAATGTAAGAGACATTCTTCCCACTGACCTCCATCCTAATATACTGGGAGCTGTGGATATAGTAAATATAATGGGTGTTCCCTGATGACCTGGAGATATTTCAAGGGTTCCCCCATGTTAAGAGGTCAAGAAAGGCAGGTCTGTTGTGTCTCTTGTCACTTGTGGTCATACAGTTATAACAATCTAGATGTTTGTTGAGTGATAGGGAATGGAATGTTGAGAGATGTAAAACCTGACATGATGAGCCAGGTAATAAATAAAGTTGGCTCATCACTGCACAGAGCTAACCACAAAATTATTGTTCAACTCTCTTTAAGTGTATCGCCAGCCAATTGGATATAGTAGAGAGCAGTTAGAATCATGTGACAATATAAAGCACCTCTTAGTGCACTTACCTGTTTTTTATCATCACATGTATTTTAAATGTTGTTGCCGCTGCTGCTGCTTTACTGTCCAATCAAAGCTGGGGCAGGTGACCTAACTAGATTTAACTTAAATAGGAAAAGTTGAGGTCACCGACCTGGCTCAGTTACCTGGAAGAGAGAAATACAAAACCTTTATCAGTAAATCAGTTCCTATTTATGTATTTTACCACACTTACCTGTTTGCCTATTGTCTTTATACATCCACCTGTACACCTCATCCTATTATTAGAAATGTCACAATACTCAGTGGGTTTGTAGACAACTGAACGTAATGCTGAACAGAAAATAAAAGTTAGTTTTTGGGAGAGTAAGATGCTGCAATAAATAAAAAATAAAATCCTGAGATAACTAAAGATACTGATGTTCATATGATCTGGAGGTTTTCACTGACAGATCTCAAAGTTGATAATTCCAGATAACTGCAAATATTCAGAAAGTATTGAATTTACTCCAAAATTATTCAAGTTACATAAAATATTCTTGTTTTTTTCTTCTTTGATCATTTGCACCTTCATCTGCCCCTAGCACTCTCTGTACAGGGATCCAAGAGACGTTAGAGGAAGAAGAGCCCCCTTTTGAGTTTTATTTACCTTTACATTAGAATGTTTGTAATAGTGAGATTGGGATATACATATATTCAATAAGTAGAGGTTGTTCTCTTTGGAAAGTGTATCTTCTCTGAGCTTAGTAAATGTGTTAAAGCTGTGTTCAATTTAAATACCCAATCATGTACAAAGTTATATAATAAAAACAATTTGCATTACCATGATTGGATAAATGAAGTGTAGTTATTACATGAATAGTGTGTTGATATAGGTAATATCTGACTGCTGACGATACAGAGTCTGATTTTCCTTACAAAAAGGAAATACATGGTATTGGTAAATTCTTTTTTTTTTATTATGCAAGCTTTGAAGATTATTATTCTTGACAAATATATTTATAATTACCAACAAAGGTATTGCCTATATACATCTTGCTGGTTTAAAGAGAACCGCCCGCAGAGATGTACAGCAGACAATTAGCATGCGTGGCTCATAGGAGCAGACACATCAAGTCTGCACACGCTCTCTTAGTGATTGTCATTGGTGTCCATGATTTACTTCTACTACACAATACAACTGACAAAGTGGAATGGGGGTATTGCAAAGAACAGAATAGGGAATAAATGACAGAACCAAGATAGTTTGATAGTTTGTCACTGTAGTTAAACAGAAAACATTTACAATATTAGGTGTCCATGCTGATGTACAGTCTTCTTGTTTTAAATATTGGAAAAGTATTTATCATATGAAGTTTTATCATATGAAGTTTAATTGTTGTCTCCCAGTTGGTCAGATTTTTCATAACTTCCTTTCTATGTAATGGGTGCTAGAAGTGGAAGTGGAAAAATCTCTCCAACTCAGCCCAAAAATAGGGATAAAGCTCGGGCTGAAATGTGTACCTACCTGATTTAAGATGAGAGCATTGGCATTAGAAATATATCTTGCTTTTAGTTTAAAAATAGTTTTAATGCACATTTGTGTGTTTAGATAGATTGTGACACTCTAATCCAGTGCACTACAATCCGGAAGACACACTAATCCAGCATGGTTTTATGCAAGCTATATATTCTATCTGTTGACAAAGTCATTATAAGTCTCTTCTGTCTCTCCATTTATTAGTTAGCACTGCCAAGGATTTATTACTTGGGTTGGGAAACCAGGAGGGTGAACTGGCTGTCTTCTGAAAATGTTTAATTTCCCTGGCTGTCACAATGAACCTCTGCAATCAATTACATATAAAAATCTGGATTATTTTACATTTTATTGATGCAATAACATTGAACACATCATTCATCATCAATGAATACATCATTGTTTGAAGAGTTCTAACATCTGATGATGTACATGGATTGAAATCTCAGATGTACTATTATAGCTTATAGTGGGGAGTTCTGTGTTCAAATCCAGCATACAGGTGGTATAGGACTACAATGTGTTTAGGGATGATTTTAGACCAAATTGGGCTCTGGGAAAATAGGATATGGGGGCCCCAATTGCACAGCATTCCAGCTCCATCCACCCCCTACTATATTGTCAGTTGGGAACCTGGAACAATTGCTTAGTTTGAACCCTCCTCACCCTTCTCCTCCTTTCATAAAGCCAGACCTAATATTGGTCAAATAATGAACCCCGGCCCAATTCACAAATTTCACAAGTATGAGAATCATTTTTCTTTAGCTGTGTGACGGTTTAAATCTCCGAGGACTCATCTGAACATAACTGCTGCACTGAATATAAAATTGCTTATCCCGGTGTTTTAGCTTTAAGAATCTAGCCTAATGTCTGTGACAAAATGTATGATGACTATGTCTAGGTATTAGATAGGGAAATGTAGTGCCCCATATTATTATTACACAGTATTTTATATAGCGCTGACATATTACGCAGCACAGTACAAAGTCCATAGTCATGTCACTAGCTGTCCCTCAAAGGGGCTCACAATCTTAAGGCCCTACCTCAGTCATATGTCTTTATTACAGTCTAGGGTCAATTTTTGGGGGAAGCCAATTAACCTCTGCATGTTTTTGGAATGTGGGAGGAAACCCATGCAAACACAGGGAGAACCTGCAAACTCCATGCAGATAGTGTCCTGGCGGAGAACCTGGGACCTGGCGCAAAGGCCAGAGTGTTAACCACTGAGCCACCTTGCTGCCCAGGATATATATATCATATCCTACCTGTCTTATATCTCGACAGGATAAAAGAATCAGAATGGTTTATTAAAAGTCGTGGTCATTATTTAGGTAGGTGTCTGTAGAGGAGCTGTATGGTGGTCATTTCTAGTAGTCAGGTTGGGTTTGAGATCTGTTGTCCTTTTTTCTGTTTAGAGTTCATCACAGAATGAATTATTCACTGCTCAAAAATACATGTTATGTCTGCAGAATGTCCAATCCATAATGGTTACATATTTACCTGTCTGACAGCAAAATCCCTAGAAGTTGTTTTCTAATGTTAACAGAGTTGTCCTTGGTCATGGAGCAGATGTCAAACTGCAAATATAGAAAGGCAACAAATTGAAGCTCATTATTGTGTTGCAATGACTAAAATAACTCCTCACCATGTTGACTGAAACTCGTTATATATGTGATAATGACATCAGACCCGCTCATTTTAGTCTCAAAGCAAAGAAACTTACAACCTCAGCATTATAAATCACAAAGAATAAAAAATACATTTTCCTTTACTGATAATTAAATTAATCGGGAAATCTGCAGCAACTCAGTCAGGTGAGGGCCCTGATTAGATGAATGACACAGATCTAGAATTCTTACATTTGTTGGGTATTTGTATTTGGAATTCAGTGTTCATCCTGACCTCCAGATATACACACAGTGCATTTTCACATTTTAGCTTTGGACTTTGCTTTTCAAGTAGGTTTGTTGGCTCAGTCATCATAAGGGCATTGTGATCTGTATTTTATTTGTAATCCTCTTTCATCAGAACACTGTGTGAGGCTTCCAAAATACTAGAAAAAAAAATATCCTGGGACTTTACAGTGAGCCTCTTAACCCTCCAGTCACCAGAGATCTCTTATATAATAAAGAACATTTTCTATGTATCAAGTTGGCTTATCTAAGGTAACTTTTAATACCATTAGCAGATAAGAAAGGAAATGTTTTCCATTTCACCTGTAACCTCTCACTGGAAATGTTTTGTCACAAGAATTTTATGCAGTTTAGGTGCCCAGACCAAGTTCAGGAATTTAGGTGAGTGCCAGTTATATGGTGATCTGTGTATGTATTACCAATCAGTGGCTCACATACTAAAGTTGGTGGACAACTAAATCTATCAAACAACTAGCTTTTCCCGAAAGAAGACATCAAACGTCAGCACATGTAAATTAGGCTTGGCAGGTTCCCTATTGGTTTCTGAGGCCCTCCTTTACCATAAAGGACAAATGGTGAACTTGGGAAGTCTGAAGGGACCGAGCCAAGCTCTTCTTTTACTATAAAAGTTAAGATTTCCATTGAATGTCAACAGCCTATATCTCTGGGTCTACTGATATTTTGACATAAAGATTTCATTGATTATATTTTATTTCATTATTGCCCAGGTTTATGGTAGGTTTGATAGATTTATAATTGGACATGTCTGAGCTCATGTTATAAAGTTAGTGCAAATAACAAATATAATGTGACAAAGGCAGAAGCTATGGCATAGCATCCAATTGGGTTTAATTTATTATTATCACAAAATAATTTTGCTGACTGTTTGCTTTAGGTTAATACCTTTGTTCAAGTCCTGTTTAATAACCCTGATTATTTCTATTTTCTGCACATTCAACTTTATTCTACAAATGCCTTTGAGAGTACATGAAACCTTTATCTCCTATGCAAATTCGTATGTGGTTGTCAGTGTTCAATTATCATTTTCAGATTTCATTTAAGGACTAAGTAATGCAGCAGATGTTTGTTGGTTTCAGACATCTGTAGAAGATGAATATGTTTGGTCAAATAAAGCACTTTCAGGCTTTTTCATTTGGGTGTTGTTAGTATGTGCACAGTATTTCAGATCCACCAACCAGACTTTAGTTTTGTCAAGTTAGGTCAGGTAAGGGCTTATCCTTGCTGCTGTTCATTATTGCGGGTTTTACATCATACTTGACCTTTGCACAGCTATAGAGAATAAAACTTTTTACCTATAAAGTAATTCATCCTATGTACCATTTTTTTCTTTAAAAATACTTACAGTTACAAAAATTCTTTTGCACAAAAAGAATTAAGTTGTTTGTGTTGTCTTTTGAGCTCACACCATGTGACAAGGGCAAGAACTTAAGATATCTTCTGTACATGTATATATTATTCTAATGCAACCACCACATCTAAGGGCTGGTCAGCTGCCCGTATACAGGGGGGCACCATCATCAATGATATTGGCATGGTTGCAAATGTTTATATATAGATTCTGTGTGTGAGAACAGCACCATGACAAGGTTATTTTGTAACTTACTTACACGGTATGTGGAATGGATACTTGCTTACATGTGTACATCAAGGGAAGAAAAATGGGTGGAGAATAGCCTGACTATTTCACATGAAGTTTAATATGAATGTGTAAATAGCCATGACAGATGTAAAATTGATAGAATGTGAAAGGCCATAGGTAAGACTAGCATCCCTGACACTAGCAGCACCTTGCCAGCAATACGATTGCCAAGATTGAATACCCACATGGATCATAGGCACCATTTCCTTGCTGGCTGACCTAGTTAGGTGTTGTTCTGTTGTTGCTCCCATTTTGCAACATAATAGCTGGCAAGAGAGCAATCCCAAGGGAACAATTAAGTGCTTTTTTTTGGTGATGCCCTTGCTGGCAAGTCCTTAATGTGACTTACCTTTAGACATAAACCTAGACCTAGTGAGATCTTTTAAGAATCAACAATATTGAAAAAGCATACTGTACTATTATGGAATCTTTACATCTGGCACAGGCTAAAAACATGGGTGAAAGTTTCCTTTGTGTCTATGTATTTTTTTCAGATCCCTGTCGTTGATATAACACCAAATCTAAACAAAGAACAGGAGGATTATGGTATTTGTTTCACAGCCTCTATGGTGCTCCAGGTGATTGACTTATTGGGTCTGGAATGGATCTGGTCCAAGAATAAAAACATTTGTTAACAAATTACTTTATGAAATCCATTCCAGGTTTGCTGGATCACTGAAGAAAGTGTAGCCTCTTTAGCCTGGGAGAGCTTTAATAAATCAGGCCCATTGTGAGAATAGGATCAGCAATGGCAGTCTAGATATTACTCTAACGACAGGCGTACAATAAATTAAACTGCATTTAAATTCAAGCTTAAAGATTGCAATTGTGTTTTATATGTCCCATGGTGTCAGTAAGAGCAGTTAGCCTTATCAATCTCTAACCATATCAGAGAAGCTTTGCACTGTTGTTATCAGCCCAGTGACTCACATTTCCTGAATGAAGCTTTATTCATAAACTTTCAGACTTTTTCTCTTGCATGTTTCTTAAACAAGGGAAGTAATGTAATATAAGAATTGTTCATTCATTGTAGATCTACAATTGTTAGGAGATGTTTGTGAAGTCTTAGAGTTCATGCGTTGTGTTAATTAACCTTAAATGCGCTTCCAATATTCCTGAGCCTGTGAAAAAATGCACCTGAACTTTTTTTGATAACAGAGCAGCACAAAGCATCTGGGTTTTTGTCTTGTTATTGCACAGGTGCATGTTTGTTATATATGGGTTGGAATGCCACGGAAAATGAATGGCTGTGTACTGTTGCATGCTGCAGTAAGGTGTGTTAAAACAAGTGTTTTACTATACACTACCACAATGCACATGTGTGAATAGACTCTTAAAAAAAGTTTGAATTTCCGTAGGGAAGGTTTCTAAAAGTTTTATCGTAACTTCCAGTTTTGTATAGCAAACATTGTGCACAAAATTTAACATTGCCATACCTTTACTGAACAAATTAAGTTCAACATATGAATTAAATGGCTTTAATGAAAAGAGTATGTGCACCGGATTTATTGGGTAATTACCAGAGCCCCTTTATTGGTGGTAACTAGTAGAACCCTCCTATTTGCTGAAAATGAGTAAAGTCCTATTTATTGATGGTAATTTTTTAAACCCATTTACTTGTGCAAACTAGCAAAGCCCAATTTATTGGTGGTGGTAATTGTAGAACTCCATTTATTAGTGGTACCTAGTATAACATCATTGCTGGTGATCGCTAGGTACTGATCACACCTACTATGTTTAAATGGTATATAAAACAGCATCATATCATATGTCTTGCATCATGCTTGAGTGAACAGCTTCAGATAAATGATGACAATGTGATCAGGTCTTAGTCTTTCCTGATCTAACAAACCAGTTTTTTTTGCCATGTATAATATTATATCTAGTTTCTAAATCTTTTTCCATAGAGATTAGACAAGAAGGTAAAGTTAAACCCCCGTCAGTTTTTTTTTTTCCTACTAAGTAGAGACATTTTAAGAAGTGAAAGAAAATCTCTCTAAAGTGAGCAGTCTGCAATACAGGTATCCTTCTTGGAAGATATTCCCTTACGTATATAATTTGGCAATAATTGGCTCATCGGGTATTGCAAGACAGCCCTATGTTTGGGATGTGAGAAATGTTTATTATTAATAATTATAACAATAAAATTATTTACCTACAATACTCAAGGTGCTATATTCAGATATGAAGCATTCTCATAACTGGAAATAAATAATGGATCTGGGAAATTGTCATGTTGAACTGACTGTGGAAATATCTTCCACAAAGTTGGGGTGTATGAAAGAAGGCCAGGCTCATCATATGTTTGCCAGCAGACAGATCTTAAAGTTGATTTTCCATTTTACTGGCAACCAATACATAGTTTTAGAACTGGGGGAATATGAGCAGTAAAATAATTTGCTAGAAGACTAGCTATCGGCATCTAAAACCTTCCTTATAAATAAGGCATTACAGTAACCATAGTGGGTCAGTAAGAAGAAGAAGGAACATATAAGATCATTGTGCTCTGAATGTTAGCTTTCCATCAAAAATCACCTCCATTGTATGTCCTTGTACTGCAAAGTCTCTTCCCAAATTGCTAGATTCAGTGTGCAAACTTTTGTAATATTTCTACCCCACAATCTCCAGCACCCCAGTTTTTCTTTTTAGAGATCAGCCCTAACCAGCTAGTGTTCATCCACTTTGAAGTTCCCCTAGCTTGGACTTATGGATGTTGATGGGCCCTGTAAGCCTAGCCTGAGAGATATGGTTGTTATAAATGATAAAGAGGGCCCAAGGAAAGGTGTAATAATGACTTAGACAAAAAGGGCTCTTATACTTT
>NC_092864.1:24564050-24616178 GCF_032062135.1 Pyxicephalus adspersus | reverse complement strand
TTTTTTTTTGAAACGGAGGCCCCCTCTGTCTTTACTTCCACAGTGGTAAAGATGGAATGGGAAGCTCAGAGCCTGCTGGGATACCTACATCATGTGTCCCAATATCAGATATGCACAGAAAAGGCTTTTCACGCACTATAAAAAAAGGTGCCGATCTCAGCAAGAGAATGGCTTTCCGGAAATAAAAGGTAAGTATCCTTTTTTTAATGAAAGTATCGCTGGAGGTATGGAGGGCTCTGCAGAAGTAAAGGTAAGTAAATATAAGGTGACCCTGGCATTAAGCTCCTTGTTTAGGCACCTCCTGTTATGGGGTGACTGAGTTTTCTCCCTATCGTGCCCCTGAATTTTCACCCTGTCACACCCTGACTTCTAAAGAAGCCCACAAAATCGGTACCTCTGTATAATATGCTATTATATGCCCCATGCTATTAAAACCTAACCTAAAGTAAATGGTAATTTTGTTTACCTTATCCCCCGCTCTCCTGCACATTCTTCATCCTTGAAACTGGTGCTTGCAACCTCTTTCCTAAGCCCGCAATCGCAGGAACTCATGCCATTCCCCACAATGCAGGGCCAGTAGTTGTGCGTTATAAGCGAAGAAGGCCAAGTGACCATTAACATCCTGCTGATGTCGAATGGATGAAGAACGTGTTGCTGGCCAGGGAATGATGGAAAATAAAGTTCTGTTTACATCCTCATAGACGACAAAAAACATTGAACCCTCGCAGTTTGGAACCAGGGACTAAATCTTTGTTAGGAGATATAAGCTGAGGTTGTTTTCCCCCAAATCTCCTAGGGCACCACATGAGCCCAACAGAGCTGCGTATAATGGAGAGGGTATACATCTTATTGTTTTAAGCAGAACTAAGGAGTTTGTATTGGTCAATTGACCTTCCTGCAGCAATAACTGACCGACTGCAGCTCCAGTTTACATCTAGCTTTATTCTTTCTCTCCATGGATATCAATCCCAAAAAATGGAAAAGAGGATCCTTCTTTGAATCGTGCTCTCTACAATAATGTAATCCCCTCTGTTCAAATCTTTTACATGTGTACTCACTAAAAACACAAGCTACTTTTCCTTTGTATACAATAATAACACTGGCTTCTCCCTTGTACAAATATGATTAAAGCTCAGTGACACCTATTGATGTATATTTGCACTTTATTTGTCACAATGGATCTCATATTTCTTATCTGAAGTCATGAGGCTCCAGTGCTGAATACACAGTCTGCAGATTAAAAATCATTATTAAATAGCACAGAGAAAGCCAGAAAACCCAAACATGTATTTACATCTATTCACTAGAGGAGAAATATCACATTTGTAATGCATCCTACTTAAATACCATTGTGCCTAATAATTATAATAATAACTTTTCTCACCTTTCTTGTTTTACACTTGTCACCTTTCATCTTTTGTACTGCTTATTCTCTCAGCAAGTATTTTCTTAAGGCTTTCAAGTGGATTTTGGTCCCATTAAAGATCTAAAATGTCACATAGGCTATGTGACAGCAATGTGCTTACTTTACATTATCATAAACTCACATAAATATGCTGTGTAGCTTGCAGCTCTATGCGGGCTCTGGGTAAACTTACAGTGACGCCTTCTCTAAAGAAACACTACGGGAAAAAGAAAGAAGGGTTGGTGTTGGTGGTGAAAGGGTTAGATCCTCTATTTGGTGTTACTTTCTGTGAAATTCACCCCTATATTTGTAGTGAGCATTTTTAACAAGATATATGTGAGGGGAACTCCAGTATTGCACACTTGTCATAAGGAAATCTTCCAAAGGGATACATTTTCCAGTGACAAATGTCTACAAGAACAAATCATCACACTTTCTATAGATTTCCTTTAACTTACGGGTGGTTCAGACCTACATCGGGATGGATCAGTCACTCGCACTTCACATATAATCACTAACAGTAATAAACGGTACTGTACAGCTCATTGCCAGATCCAATTATTTACCTTTGGGGCTGATGCGGAGAGAAGGTATTTGTAGCGTCTCCCCCAAGGCTGGAGTTCACTGGCATAAAGAAGCAGTAACCACACCGCAACCTCACCGCCAATCTGAACAGTTAGGTCTCTTCAGAACAGAACATAAAGGATGATTAACCTACCTGGACACAGAAAGTGAACAAAAAACCAATAGGGATTTTAATGCTTCTCTTTTCTATTCAAATAATTTTTTAATGCCTTTTTAACAGTTTTAACTTTTCCAGTAAGTAGTGCCTCAGATTCTTATTTTACAAAAGCTTGGATGCTCCAAGTGCTTGATAATGTTTGTACTGCCACCTGACCATTCAGGGCAAAGTGCCTCCGGATACCCCCCATCCAACTTACTGATTTGTGCCCCCCACTACTTCCATGCTGCAGGCCTCAGGACTAAATAATCTGTTCTCTCCATGTGACAGTGTACAGTCTTGGCGATTGGCCACTCAAGCCCAAGAACTGTCACTTTGCTTAAATGAGCAGATTTAAAGAAAATTGCTGTTTTTTTCAACCCATCAATCATTGTTTTTGTGAATAGTAATAATCATTTAACATGCTACCACAGATTAGCCAATTCCACAGAAAATGTAATTATTTTGTGTTTATACACCAGAGTAATTGTAAATCAAAATGCTGCAAAATGGGAAATTTTGTTCTGATCACAAAATTCTGAAAAAGCCATAGTGATTAGAGGTTAAGGTGAGGTTAGGTTCTAATTATAAATATTTATGACTTTTAGTTACAGACTTTTATTTTGTGGTGTCATATTGTGAAACTGCACTATCATCTTAAAACAGGTGCAGCAATTCTCGCAGTTTCAAGAGACTGTTTCTAATCCTCTCGTACTGCTTTCCACAGAATTTTAATGCATAAAGCCAGAAGAAACATTCTGAGAAGGGCTTCAGTCAATTCCGTTCCTGCTTCTACTTCAATATGAAGACAAAAGCCAGAGCAGCAAGAAGAAGGCTGGAGATTGACCTTGAAGATGAGGACGAGAGCATGGCACAGCAGACGTCAAGTGAGGATGATAACGACAAGTGTTTTGTATACAAAGAGAGGAGTAAAGGGAAGAGTCAGGAGTCGGGAAAGAGCGCCAGGAAAAGAAGGCAGATGTCCCAAGGGAAAGAGCATAGCATCCGGAGACTGGAGAGTAATGAACGGGAAAGACAGAGAATGCATAAACTGAACAATGCATTTCAGGCACTTAGAGAGGTCATTCCACATGTCAGAGCAGAAAAGAAACTCTCCAAAATTGAGACGCTAACTTTAGCAAAAAATTACATCAACACATTAACTGCTACTATACTAAACATGTCCAGTGGATTTCCCGCTGCCCAGGACACTGGCTCTGGTGGCGGCGGCGGCGGCGGCAGTAAGTTTTACCAGCATTACCAGCAACAACATGGAGAGGAGGACAAAGATGAACACTTAGAAAAATACTCCACACAAATCCACAGTTTTAGGCAGGGCAGTTGATATCTCTGGTTTATTTTTTCTACTTTGATACTAGGCAGGGGAAATACTATATATTCAAAAATATATTTTGCTACTACAGTGTACCATTTATATAGATTTATTACTTGTCCACTCATCTGCACTTTACACAGCCATTCAAGAAATCAGTTCAGATTTTCAATCAGGATATAGAAATGTATGATTTATGATCTATAGGGCCTAGATGTAGATTATGGAATCATGGCAAGTAAGATTTACTTTTTAAAACTTTTAGGAAGAATAGGGTGGTTGGTGATTCTGTAATATATGTTTTTGTTATAATTTATGTAAATTTTATGAATACAATGGGAAAGTAGTGTTAGATTTTTATGGATGTAGCAGTTTTATCTTTCCAATAGGTGGAAATCACTTGGGCCAACTATTTAAAGGAAAATCCAATAAAAAAAATTGTTCATTTGGGCTAAAAGATTTCAGTGCTGTTTGCACTGCCACATGAAACATATCCAGATGTAAATACGTTGTAGACATTAAACAATGGAGATGCATTAGTGTCATATATGGTGAATTGGATATAATGTGGCAGGGGTAACAACATAATGCTGTGACCAATCAATCTACATACAAACACATCACAAATCTGCATGGGGTGTATTTATAGAATAATGAAGTGCATCAGATATTTGTAATGAATGCAAACAATGGATGTAAGCAAGCACCAAACTCATCACAGTGAATTTTTATAGTGAATCTCACAAACAACCAAATACATCATGGTGAATGTATCAATTAAGAATCTCACAAGCACCAAAGACATCACACTGAGTGCATTAATAGTGAATCTAACAAGAGCCAAAGACATCACAATGCTGTAATAAGCGCATTAACAGTGAATCTTTACAAGACAAAAAAAATTACAATTTTGTAGTTCGTGCATGAATTCAGAAGCACTATGACCAATATTGCTGTTATTTTGAAAATAATTCATTAGAATGACTATGTACAAATCTTTATGTATAGTGTATGTTAATCAATGGATTAATAATGAATCCTACAATTGCCAGACATTCAGGGCATTTTTAACGAATTACAATACTGGAGTAAGTTAATGTTAGTAAAACTGAAAAGCACAAGAGACCTCACAATCCGTTCCTGAGTGCATTAAGGAGACTCCCACCTTCCCGCTCAGGGCAAAATAATATTATGTCTTAAAGCCCCCCACATCCCAAACTTTTTATTTGATATGTCTGCATTTTTTACCTGAATTCCCCAGTGTTGGTGACAAGGAGGAGGAAGGCCGTTCTCTCAGTTATGTTAAAGTATTTGGGACTAACAATTGGGTGCTAGACCTAAGCAGTGTCTCATACCCGGAAGCATTTATTAGTATCACTATCATGATAAAGGAAACGGTGGCAAGTGGGTAGGGGGCCCTCTAAAGAGTCACCATCACTATTTGAGACATCACAATAAACAAGTTCATTATTAGTGAATCTGATGAGCACCAAAACATCCCAATCATTGCATTATAGTGCACCTGACAATCACCAGAGACAACACAATGAAAACCACACTAACTTTTCTTTCACATCACAATGCTGTATTGTGTTAATAGTCCATCAGGCTGCATTAAGGGGATTATTGGTGAATCTGACAAACAATTAAACATCACCCGGCTGTACTTGGTGCATTGGAGGCATTACAATGTTGAATTGAGGATAATAATAGTAAATCTGACGTGCACCAGAGACTTCTTACATGACACTTCCTATATTTCTTTAAGGGAAATATTTTTAATAATTTGTATATTAGAATGTTTTATACTTAAGACTAAATATAGATTATTTTACATATTGTCTACATTAAATGTATGTTTTACTAGGGCCTAGCCACGAATTGTTACCAAATGTTTTTGTGTTTGTAAAATGAATGGAAATTTATTGGGAACTTTACTGTTGTTCAGTCAAAGAAGATTTTTAAGAATTTAAGTTATTTTGTCTGAACATCATAAGCTTCTTAAAACATCCGGTGAATCATCTGCATATTCTATATCTTATGAAAAGGACAATAAATGGGCTGCTTCATTTGTCAATATAGGGGAAAAACTCTCTAGATGGGATTGTGTAAAGACTTCCAATGTACCTGACATATTTTCTGTTCATTTGCTTGTTCTTGGCATTACCATTACTTGGATCTTCTAACTACCCTCCTTAGGTAGAACATTTTCACAATGAAGCAACATGTTGACAATGGAGCAGTTTTACACGAACTATGGAAAGAAATTGGTTAGCGTCACTTGGAACCTACAATGTCCTGATTGACAATTTATAACAAGACACCTGTGTGACTGTCCTTTATATTGGTTGAAGACATTTATGGGTGCACCACCTCCAATGATAAAGGGTTCACAGCTTATACCAATATAGCATGTAGAAAAACTGGCAAAGATCATCATTCTATAAGGTGACCTTATGGGATTCAAACAAATCTTTTGTATCTGCATTTGAAATGCTTAAAAACATCTCAGCTGTGAATAAATTCATGTCTCTTCTTACTGCCTGCTGTGCTCAAACCAGTCTTGGATATATGGATGTAATTTGTGTAGTATGTGATTAAGTGTTTTATAGGTGATGAAACTAAGGATGGTAGGATGATCTGAATAATGTATGTATGGATAATGTATTTTTATCTGGCAATCCTTTTGCTAAAGGAGCCAACATGGCACTGAAGACATCACAGGCAGAAGCCTGCAAAATGTTCAAGTAAAAGATTAATGATGATGTACATTCTGAACACTCGCCTATTTAGATCTAATCATTAAGCATGTACCAATAAACTAATAGTCTCAGTAAAACCATTCAGTCATGACGGTAAGTTTACCAGAAATGTTTCAGTGGTGATACTAGGTTTTACTGTATCAGCTTTGAAGTTTAAAAGGAAATCAGGTGTTTCCAGTGAAGGGGGTTACAGCAGCATACAAATACTTCAACAATCTAGCACAGCCAACAATGTGGCAGCAGCTTAGAGGATGTGTTTTTTTTTTTTTTTTTAGGACCGTGCCTTATGCATAAATCCAGCTCTATAAAAATGTGATTTAATGAGTTGGGTGTGAAGGACCTCATAGCGCTATCTCCTCAACTGCATTGAACATTATTAGGGTGAACTGGAGTGCTGACAACATGCTTCTTGTCCAACATTGGTTACCGACTTTTAATTGAATTGGTACAAATTTTAGACATTCTGCAAAACCTTCCCAGAATGGAGGCAGTAACAGATGCAGTAGTGGGAGGGATCCATATTATTACCCTTGTTTTAAATTGGCACGGTCAATTCAGTGGCTATGTTTCCTTTTCTCTGTGAAGAGATTTTCCTAATAGTTTAGAGTGTGTGTTCTTATAAAGCCAAAAGAGCATTTGTAAGGTTAAGTATTAATATTATTTTAAGTCTTTGGGGACCTGGTTTTGTGCGGAGAGTCATGCTGGACATGCTATCCCTTGTGCAGTCACCACAAGTGTGAAGGGGGACCATTGTCTAAAGTCCTTGTACTATTATTATTATACAGTATTTATATAACACCAACATATTACGCAGCGCTTTACAGTTGTACAAGTCCATAGTCATGTCACTAGCTGTCCCTCAGAGGGGCTCACAATCTAATGTCCCTATCTCAGTCATACGTCTTAAATACAGTCTAAGGTCAATTTTGGGAAAAAGCCAATTACCTAACTGCATTTTTTTGCGATATGGGAGAACCCAGAGGAAACCCACGCAAACACGGGAAGAACCTGCAAACTCCATGCAGATAGTGTCCTGGCTGAGATTTACACCTGGGACCTAGAGCTGCAAAGGCTGGAGGGCTAACCTCACTGTGCTGTCCATACTATGCTGTTGTACTATGTATGGTAGCATTAAAAATGCCCAAATTTAATAGTTTGGAAAGGTGTCTGCTTTTTGTCATATATTTCATTATGTAGAGCAAGAGACATTGACTTGCAGGTGTTGTACCCCTGCAGTTTTCTCTGCAACTCGGCGAACAGATAATAAAGCCACATACACAGGTAAATATTTGGTACCAACCAGCACATTCAATGACTGGAAACACTTCACTAGGTAAGCCCTAGACAGGGAATCATCATCTGATCAAAAAAAAAAAATGATTAGATAAAACATTATTTTAATTTCTGTCTTTGTGAACACCATGTTGTCATATGTCTTACTGAATGTATTTCGATCAGTCTAACACTTTTTTGGTGTATGTATATATATATATATATATATATATATACACACATACATACATATACACACACACATACAGCATATAAATATATACACACATACAAACAGCATATATATATATATATATATATATATATATATATATATATATTATTCATTTTTTTTTTTCTTATTCTATGATTTCAGCCAAGACGTATATATTTATAATACATTTTTAATATGTGCACAGAGATAATCAAGTCTTTATTATATTAAGTAACTGATATAATACTTTTATGGCAGATATGGGATCATATATTTATTACTTTTTATAAAGTGCTGTCAATCTAACACTGAAAGCCTAAGGACAGTAGAAAAAGTTACTATAAAGTAAAAGAGCATAAATAAAGTCAATAATGTGTTGCTGTGCTCTTACTGTCTGTTCAGTAGGTTAGGGAAGAAAAGAAAAAGTAAAATTACTTATCAATAGTGAGTGCAGCAACCTGGCTATGAATTCAGCCCAGAGTGCCCAGAATTCAGCCTGAAAAGAATTACAAATATTAGTGCAGGTAATGCATTTAAAATATATTTGTATTTTACCTCTGTAATTAGCTGTTTATCTGAAATTTAGATTGAATCTTATTTCGGAAGGTTTAATACTTTGAACAAGAACATTGACGGTAGTCTAACTTATTCTTCAGAAGACCACTTTCAGTCTACCCACTTTGAATACTTAATTATTTCTGGACTTCAGAAATGTAGGAAATGAACTGTGGGTTTTGGAGTAGTATTATCTATACTGAACACCTTTTTCTGAAAGGGCTGAGTGTTGGCAAATAAAGGAATGCACCTGAAAAACTCTGAAAAAGTTAGAAAAGTTTGAAGTTTTGGAAGAGTATGTATCCTATCCTTCACCGATAGTTACCTAAATCCTCAATTTACTCTTTTTTCATGCTACCAGATATATATTCTTGGGCTGGAACTAATAGATGTTTACGTGTCTCAAATGTTCAGTAACTACTAAATCTGCAATGAATTCTGAATGAAGAACTTTCCATTCACATCTCATATTTCCATTAATTGTAAATGGTGTCTGGGTAAATAATTTGGTTTATATTCTTCACAGAAATGGATTAAATGGAAATGGGGCTCTAGGCAGGGTAGCAAATTTGCAACCCCAACAGTATTAGATACCAACAGCCTATAGGTGCATCCTCCTCTGATAGTCAGGTGCACAGCAAATTTAGCCAGTTCCCTAGTTTACTGCAAAATTTGAAGGATTGTAGCGGAGCCCTGGGTCTTGTGCCTACCTAGGTTGTCCATAGCTATTAGAGAGTGGTTGGGTGTGAAGGAATAATCCAAAACTTTCAAATACTACTAAACAACCCAAAACATAAACCAAATCCCCAGAACAACACTTTTTATTTTCTATTTGTCAAATGTGATTGCCCTGCACTATCCAGTGCCCTATATTTTGTTTACCTACTAAACGCTCAAACATATGGGAGGAGGATAGCACAGATAGGTGCTCCCAACACTGCTTCTCTTGCCATTTTCGAACCTGCTGGAGCAATGTTCTTCCCAGTCTCTGGTAGTAATATACAGACTTTTGCCTTGAAGAAAAACAAAAATCACTTTAATGAGTGACAGTCATGGACTTATCAAGGGGTCCTTCTTTCTGTTTTGTCAAACTGCCAATAAACATGAGCAGACTTTATGACAGGTGGACACTGAGCTGGGAACTCAGGGTAATATGCATAAATGGATGTGAGCCCAGGCAATAAAGTTCTTTATAGAGAATTATTATTTTTAATAGAGAATGTAAATCATTTCCAAAGCTTTAAGATACACAAGCAAAATAAATAAAATTGATTATGTTAATATCAGCTCATTATTATGTGTTATTTTATAATTTGTACATATAAGTAGTAAATATATATGTACATGGGGCAGCTATATTTTTCTCTCTGCTGTACTACATAAAGGTTGTGCATTGCTATCACATCACACAGGCTTCTGTTGGAGATTGCACGTTGTTCAACACACATTGAACAGGCATGATGTACCACTGTCACCAGCAGAACATACTCTTAGAAATACAATGAAGCCATTGCTGTAATGCATGCATGTAAAAAGTAGTTGCAAAATGGCTGCAAAAAGCACCAAGATGAAAAGAAAAAGGTGAAATGAAACTTTATTTGGTTAGGACTCTACTTCAATACATGATTTGTAATTGGTTCCTTTGAGTTACATGTTAATATAGTCATTGCATTCCTGTATTCAATAAACCTTCATGTGTTGAGCCTTGATTTGTGCTGGTAAAGACGGGAGACAACAGCAAATGCTATTACTGTTCTTTTTTTGGCATGGGATGCGGACAGAGCTCTTATGAACAGGATCTGTACAGAGGATTTAATTTTCAAACCAAATAATTGCAAATGCTAACCAACTAGTTACGTTAAACGTTCAAAGAAATGTCAGGAAGAGGAGGACTATCTAATCTTCTTTTTGCCAGAGGGGTACACAACGGATGATACTCGCTGCCAACTGACAGTCTGGAAATGATTATAATATATGGGCACCTTGCTGATGTGCGTGCTGGCTTCTGCTGTTACATTAAATCACTGTTTGCCTTCTGGCTTTCTTGTTAGGGAAAATCTTGTTTGATCAATCTGCATTTCCTTTTCATGGTATTATCCAGTTGGCACAAAGAAGTGTGCTGATAACATCATAGGCAAAGTCAAACATTTAATAAACTTTTAAAGTTATTGGACCAAAGTCAGATATTTGGGGTTCTAAAACCTGCAAGTCAAGTGGCCCCTTTTCTATATAGATACTAAAGTAGATATAAAAACCCATAACCCAATGACATTTTATAAAGCACTATATATTAGAAACACTGTATAATAATAACAATACCGATTAAAAATATTTTTTTTTTCATTCCTTCCACCTATTTTGCATTTCAGTGCAAGTAACCTCATGGAGCCTTTGATTCCTTTCTACATTTACATTTACAGCTGATTGCCTCAAGCAGTGTTAAGCTAGGTACACACGTGCAATAATTGTCGTTAGAAAACGAACGACTAACTTATCCACGATTATTTTGACCGATCGTATTGTGCACAATTCTGTACATGCTGTAATAACACAATCGTTCAAATATAGTCCACCAATAGTGTACACACGCTAGATATGATCGTTTGAACGATGCAGGAAGTGACATGTAAAGAAGAAAGTGTACTGCAGAACAATCCACGATCACTAAACGACCGTACATACAATAGATTGCGAACAATCTTCGCCCAATCAGATCCGCCAGGACGGTTGTTTTTTTCCAGCGAAAATCCTGGAAAAGTTGTTGTGGACTTTTTTTGTTAACGATTATCAGACGGTCGTTAGTCGTTCATTTCCAACGACAATTATTAGCACGTGTGTACACAGCTTTACTCTTCTGGTCTCTGGACACTTGCTATCAGCACAGACTCAAGTGTTTGGTATGTAGAGCAATCATAAACAGTATTTGCCACGAAATTTGGATAAGTAGGAAAAGTTAGATCTTACTGTCCAATGCCACTTGGATATTACAAACTAATTAAAAAGTTTGGGTTTCCTAAAGATACTGGCTGATATTTAGAAATAATCAGTGTTCAACACTACATGACAACGGAAGGCCATCCAAGCACCTTTCTGACCTACATCTAGTATAAATGGCCCCTACGTCCCAGAGACATGTACTCCTGTAACTACAGTCAGAATGTTCACTAGGGGAGTGAAAACCAAGGATATTTCTCCAATTGCTGCAACACATGGATGATTATATGTGCAGCTTATACGTACTTTCCTATTGCTCTTTTTGTATCTTTGCCCAAATGCCTGTATTGTTTAAATTACATTTGTATTTACCTAATTAGAAACATCAAGGCATGCCATAGTATGAGATAGAAGATAGGTTTACCTATCCTGACTGTCCACAAGAAACAATACAGCTATATAATTATATATATATATATATATATATATATATATATATATATATATATATATATATATGCTGAATATTGCAAAATGCTAAAAACTGAATTTACACAAAAAATTACAGGTAAGTTTTAAAATGGTTGAGGTTTTCTGTGTTTATTAGTAAAATTATCCCAGACACCGCTTTGATTTTTTCCATAGATTGGAAGACCTGGTTGTTCACAGCTAACAATACAGGTACAATTCAAGTTGCCAACACTCATCTTTTTTTGGCTACAGAAAATCTGCACCAATGGTGGCAACAAGTAGAGTGTCCACATTGAATTAAAAAAAAAAAAAACACACGCCTTGGTGTAACCCAGGTTTCATCCTGACCACTGTCCTCAAATGTTTGATGTGGCTTAAATCTAAAACAATCTTTGTTAGCTAGTAAATATATTTCATATGGGCACCCTTACAATACAGGCAACAAATCCACATATTCAGTATTATTACCACATATTTCAAATACATACCTTACAGCACAAGGTTAGGTGCACTTTCCTTGCCTCTTGCTGTTCACACCTAAGGACAATCTAAAATAATACACTGGAAGCCAGCAGCTGAAGCAGGCAGATCTAGTTTATTGTTTGACAGAGAATGGATATTATACGACATGAATATCAACATAACAGTTTTCATGCGAAACATTTAAAACACAGAGATATTGATTAAGAATCTGCTGCACACGAAGGACAATGGGCAGAGGTTTATTACAATAAATTAAAAAAAAAAAAAGAACAATGTAAAGTAAACAATGCTGACAATAAATAACAGCTTTTTCACCATTTGTTCCAGATTTTTCACTTTCTGCTCTAAAATTGATCATCTCAATGAGTGTAACAGTTCTGGTCTCTCTCTGTACAGTTATGTTGTATATTTGTGCAAGTGTCACAGGCTATGAGTACAGACTAGCAAGTAATGTTTGGCATGTATACTGGTAATACACAGTAGTTATGTAATGCACTCGGTATGTTATGTTTGCTTATAGTTCTATAGTAGTCTCAGTCCTGCTGATCCTGCAGAAGTTTCATTCACTGTCAATGGTTTGATATCAAAGAATTTGGGGGGCTGTGCAGATATGGCACTGACACTTTCAAGACCAATAAAGTAAGTGTGGCATTTTATGGTTTACATATTAAGTTGAATATTAGGAATTAACTTTTATTGATTAAAGGTAAAGTGTTAAAATCAGGTCATGTGTTACATTTTAAGGTAAGTTAAATTAAGTGGGAAGGTTGCTGTTTTAATACATAATCTAACTCTCAGTGATATTTTTTTTAGTGCCAATATCTTGGACCAAAAAGGCCTGCTTAAGTTAAAGCTGTTAATACCAAAGAATAAATGCTTCTTTGTAGTAAAATACTATTATGTTGTTTTATGTCTATTTGAGCCTTTGGTAGCTCTCCGCATCTTTGGAAATGCATTTCTTTTCATAGAAAAAGATGGCTTTATCCAAAATATTTTGTCAAAAACATAAGATTAAAAAGAGACAAGAAAGGGGAACCAGGTTGCCCGTACTTCCTGTTATTATATAAAAGAATTTGTCCCCAGCATCCTTGTAGATATTTAAGGTCCTTGCTAATATTCAGTACCCATTAGATCCGAGTGTTCAGAAAACATCAGATCATCCTGCAACTAATCCCCCTCCCCCTTGGAATTATGGACAGCTAACATCTAACAGTGCTAAAACTCAAGCTTTGGATGTTACATTTATGTCTAACATTCATAGCCTTTAAAAGTAAAGGATATTTTAATATGTTAAAATTGGTTTTGTTAAAGAGAAAAATGTGTGGAAATATTTATCTGAGATCAGACAGGAACTCTGAACTTACAAATTTCAGGGGGGGGGGGGGAGTTATGTTTGCTAACTTGATTGGTTTGCTTGAATATTAAGGACCTTAAGTGTTTCAAAAGTGCACTTATCTTTACAGTGAATGTTTCAGTAATTTTAATTGCTATTGGGTAAATGTAGCTTTGCATAGGACTAGATTGTTGCCCAACAATACCTTTTTTTGGCAAATTATGAAATAATCTCCCTGTATATTTTGCATGTTAAATCATAATGGGAGACCCTTGGAGAATGGCATTCATTTTACAAAGAATTTGGCAGGATGGAAGTTTTGCCTGATTTTTTATTTATAATTGCCTATGCAGCTGATCAAAATCAGTAACCACTAAAAACGGAGTCAAATGACAGAAAGAATGTGTAAGACTCAATTGGTGTGCTTAGTGTTCTAAAGATGCATTACCTTAGGGTTATGACAACTAATTTTTAAGATTTCAGGTCTCAGACTTACCCACTGGCACTTTCTTGAACTGCCTAAACATTTCTATCAGTGACATCAGACTGTCAGAGCTGAAGATTGGAAAGACTAGCTAGGTCAATATTATTCTCCTTTCTCATTACATTTGCCCTGTTTATACAGATGATGAGTATTATGAGAAATAAATATAAAAAAAGAATTATACATATCTCCATATAAAAATAAGTTTAGCAGTTTACAATTTTAAAATACAATTAAATGGAGTGTTTTAACTTTTGCCAAAAAGTTATTCCTTATGAAAAAATAAAATCAAAATTATATTATTATTTATTAATAATATTATTATTGTATAATTTATATTAATTTGTAAAACTATGTAGGCTTTTTCTAACATTTGTGCAGCTAGTATATTGTAATGTATGTAAAACACAATGCTAATGCTAAAAAGAGACACACAGTCTCCTAAAGTAAAACCATAAACCAAAGCTGCCAATCAGCAATCATGTTTAATCTTTCTTCTGCCATCTGGGAGCTTCGGCTATTCTACATCAGTGGTCGCCAACCTTTCGGACCTCACAGACCACTAAGTCCACAGAATCTGCACCGCGCATGTGCGGGGAGCTGTGTGTCACTCAAAAAAGAAGAAAGTTCCCCCAGAGTGACATCATGATGCCAGAACTCCCCATTCTCCTATCGCAGGCTCAGAGCTGCTTGCTAAATTTCAGTGCGGACAGTAGCGCCCAGCTGTGGGCGCAATAAAAGTTGTGCGTTACTGTCCCTCCAGGATGTTCAGCAAGCAGGTCTGAGCCTGCGATGGGAGAGTGGGCGGGTTGTTTCCATACGGGGAACAGGGCCACGGACCACCAAAATTTTCTGGCGGGTCACCAGTTGGCGACCACTGTTCTACACTAGCTTAATAAAAATGAAATCAAGTCAAATGCCAGCTGAGATGCATAAAAAGAGTGTGGACATCCCTTCCAAATGACTGAGTTTAGGTGCTTCCAGTGAAGGGTACTACTGCAACCATATTCACTTCTGACAATTTTATGCTTCCAACTAGTACAAGAAGAAAAGAAAACTCTGTTCTGTTCCTAATCAACTGTATCCACAGTATAGGAGTTACAGATCCAGCTCCATAAAGACATTAGGTTCAGTATGGAGGAATTGGAGTGGTCTGTATGGAACCCTAACCTCAACTCTATTGAACACCTGTGGGATTATTGGAATGTTGGTGGTGAGCCAGGATCAACAGCTCATTTAGGTGTAATGTTTGCAGCCTTTTGGCTACATTGTGTAATAAAAAAAGAACGTAAAAAAAAAAACCTAAAAAGTACTAATTCTCGCTCATTGAGAACTGGGTACTAGGTGAAGGTAATAATAGACAACCTAGATTAAAGCAGTTTTTTATGCCAAAAATAAAACAAACTAGTCACCCAAAATGAGATCAAAGATACTTTCCTCATCTCCATGTCCCCATTGGCACAAGTAATTTCACCAGGCTTTACAGAAAAATCTCAAAATCCTGCAAAAGTGCATCCCTGGAAAGTGCATTCTCACAGGATTTTATATTACAAGCTTTGGTGAAAGCAAAGGTGATGCCACCCATGCCAGAAGGCAGCATCTAAGCCTGGGACTTAGGTGTTTTCCCTAATTTTTGAGGCAAACATCTGTACAAGTGGCTTAGACGTTTGTTGGGGGGGGGGGGGGGGGCAGAAAAGCAGAATTTTCATTCACATTCTACTTTAAAATAAGTATCATTCTTATTTTATCAACAGCTGCTTCTGTGTGAATTTCAAATAAAACTGACTGGCTCAGAAAAAAACATATACTATTTTATGTCATTATGTTAATTGCCTACAGTTAAGACAATCATAAAACAATTTAAGAAGCAGTTTTCTACTTTGCAACTTCTAATCCCTAAGGGGTCTGTCATCAAAAACATTATATGTGCTGTTCAACAATCTGCTCTCCACTCTTCACATATACAGTTTTGCATGGTCCAAAAATCAACCTCTTTTCAAGACATAAATAAAATATATTTACAAACCAAATTTACCAAAACATTTGGTACATCAATGAATGTAATTCATTGCATATACATATTGAAAGTGTCTCTATTGTCCCTATAGAAACCAGTCTCTAGACTTCTTTTGTTGTAGTGCAAGAAAAAAATGTAACGCAAGTTGTTGCAGGCTGTTGTGGGAAATGTTGACACTTTTCTTTCACATCTTTTAAACACATGAGACCCATAGTATGTAGCACAGCACAGAAAAAAAAATTGATAGCAAAGGTTAAAGTGCTTTAACCTGTGATGGCTTAAATTCTTACAGGAATATTTTCCATAAACAGGTGCATATTCAGTTACTGATTCATGTTCACATTTCCAGTAACTCAAACAGGTGAAAGTCATGCAGTTTACAAATACTATCATGGTAGGACTTCATAGTGGTGTCATTAGATCCACTCTTTAGTACCTTGTAGGTTACATAGGAAAAAAACAACTACCGTAACCTGGTGGAAAAAGCATTCTATGGTCAGCCTGGATTCTTCATTTTTCTTTGCAAATAAAGGAACAGGTGCCACTATGACCATTATATAAGTGTCCCAGTGGGTCCAAAGCTCTGCTGTGTGAAGACTGTCAGATATCTCATCACCTGTTTTTTTCAGCAAAGAATCTGTCTGTCTATGGCCAGCTTTATACAAATAAATGCAGCACTGACTCAACTACACAGGAGTTCTGCTATGTACAACACAAAAAGCTTGATTTCGCCAGCCACTGAATGGGGAACAGGGTTTTAACATTCCCGTTCTTTCCCTGTCACAGTAAATCGGCGTGCTTCCATTTCCGTCACATTTTTGAGGAAAGCATAGGGATTTACACCTAAAAGGTTCACAGTATGAAATATATAAAATCAAATATACCTTCAGAATATGCACACTACAAGGAAGTTGTCTCTACATTGCAAGGTTTTAAAGGCTAGGCCTGATTATCTTAGGAACTGGTTGCAGTAGAAATATTGGACTGTGTAGATGATGAGGCTTCCTCCTTGTCTCCATCATGGTTGTTCAGGGGAGGAATGGAGTTTGTTTTGGATTGCTGGACATTATAATACCCGGTATTTCCCCTGACAGTAATATAGTCCCAACCTCCCTGAAAAGACACAGAATAATATCATCAATCAGCAATAGCTACTCTTACCACCTATAAAACGTGAGTGCAAATCTATATTTAACCCCCCTAGCGGTCTAATTCTGTCCAAATTTCCATGCAAAAAGTATTACAATTTTTTTGCATTGAAATTTATTTTTTATTGTAGGCTTTAATTCTTAGGCATAACTCTCCAAAATAGTTAATAAATTGAATTAATTCATTACTAAACTTAAAAAAAAAAATCTGTTGAAAAAATAGTTAAAAATGTAATATACCCGTACAGTAGCATATATAATATATATAATTATATATATATTTTATATGAAAATTTCTTTGTATTGGACTCAATACAGCTGTTTTGTATTGAATCCAATATAAAATGATTTGAATTTCCCGCCGCTCCGTCCGCACCAATGTCATGTGAAACCCCGCAGATCTCAGGTCTTTACTTCATGCCTGAAGATCGGAGGGAGAAGACATGTCCCCAGGACCTGCAGGGACCAGAAGGACAACGTTTAGACGACAACGGAGCAAGGTAAGTGGGGTTTTTCTTAGCTTAAAGCAACCCAGAGTGTGTCTCAGGATTACCGCTTTTTGCAAGTAAAATCCACCCCGGGTCACACTCTAGATTACTGCTAGGGGTGTTAAATGTTTCAAACAGATTCAAGTATAATAAAATGGTGCTACCACCACCAAACATTTGGAAGCAAAAGCTAAACGTCTTTATTCTGCTTTGTTCATAGTGTTTGTTGGAAATAACTACAGTCGTATATATTAGTACAAGGTACATGCCTACTGGCTTGGGGAAACCAAAACTATGAGAAGCTATCTATCAGAATAAATGTTTTGGTTTCACAAATTATGCCTTTAGGTGTTTGCAGCCTACCTTTATGTTTATATATTGTTTTTACGGGCAGATAAGGCTTTTATTTGGTGGCAGATTTGTATAACTAGAAAAGAAAGAAAATACTTTTTGTTATTGTCTACTCTAATTATTTACCCCTTACAAAACAAAGTTTTACTCTTAAAATAACATGACATAGGTGTATTTTTGTTTTGTAACATAGTGGAATGGTAAAGCTCAAATCAAATGTATTAGCTTTACTTTAAAAGAGCTTTATCTTTCCTGTGAAACTACATTGTAGTGGAAAAAAAATGGTTTGTGTAGAGTAATAAAATAACTTTAGGATAAATTTAGGTTACGCTGGAAAGGGCACAAATAACCACAGAAGTGCCTTTTCTCAGGTCAGGAATGTTCACAGTCCGTTACTGCTACTTTATGCCAGGGAACTGCTGCCTGCATCAACTACATAGGGAATAAACAGCTGCCAAATGTGCAGACGCTGGTTGTTTAGGAGTGAGTGTGAGTGACAGAGTGGTAGGTTCCAGTTGCAGGGAGCTGTGCAGGTTCCCCAAGCGGGTCTGATCCTGCTCTAAAGAATCTAAATTGCATCAAGTTATTTCTGTGGGCATTTGATGATCGCACAATAAACATAAAGGTCATTTAGGTCATTCAATCATTTTTGGGGCCTGAGGATAAATCTTGGCAGGAATATTTATTTGTTTTAAATATTCCCATTCTATGTACTGTAACTGCCGCCTCTATGCGATTTTAAAATGGCACCTTAGGATTCAAGTGGTTAATAGTATGTTGTTAATATGTAGATAGCTTGGGTATCTACTAATAATACTTACCCCAATTCCATAATCCCAGGAATGCCCTTTAGGTGCCATAGGTTGAACCCCTAAACGATGGCAGACAGTACCACAGCTCAGACTATGGCTTCCTTGCACTTTCTCTGCGATGACCCAAATCTAAGAAAAAAAAAAAAAAAGCAGAAAAACACATTAATATTAATTTACAAAAATAGATAAATTCTAAAAACTAAAGTCTATGCTTTTATGCTAAAGTCTATGTTTGCAGGGGCAAAGATTTTAAGTTCTGCACATATAATTGAATATGTATTTGACAAATGAAGCCCAGGATCAAGAAAGAATTTTTGTTCCGAATTCAGACTGGTTCAGCAAAAACAAAGGTCCTATATTTTCATGTGTAAAGATTACAGGGACAAAGGAATCCATGAACCATGGGCAAATTGTTAAATAAAGAGGTTTTTATGCTGAAAATATATTTGGTATAAAAACCATCAACAGTTTGCAAAGAGGAAAACAGAAGGAGCTAATATTCTATTTGCAAAATTCTGATTCAATGGGAAAGAATAAGTGGTAATAAAATGTTTATTGCAATGACACTGTGAGGCTTCTCAGTGTAGCCATTTCTCAACAATGCCAGAGCACATACACATTTTAAATAAATCAGCGTAGTATCATAGTATGGCAGCAGTGCAGGTTAGTTTCTGTAAGGAAGGAATGACAAGTAGTACATTTTATTGGGTAATCAAAGACCCTGGAATGCATCTGCTTAATTGCTTAGTAAATAGAGGATCTTCATAAAGCACCGTTTCCTGGGTGGATTGTACACAGTGCATGTTAATAGACTTACTAAATCCGGGTAGGCACAGCTTTTCCTTATAACAAATCCTTTTCTGTGGGTAGAGCTGGAATGGCTTACTTAGTCTTTTAGATTGGCATTCAACTTTTTAAAATAAGATTTAAACCCTGATTGCATAAAATAAAAAGCATTTTGTTCATAAAATATTTACCATTCTGTTTACAACTCTGTGCTGCTCTTTCTGCCACCTTCTGTCTCCATGCACAGTTTTACATTATTGCACTGGACTGGCTTCTTCGTAGTGACAAATGTAGAATATGTTTGCATAAAATAACATTGGTATATAATAACCCATCGAGGGAGCATGTGAGGAGACATAACTGAAAATGGGTTCAGTTCCAGCAGGGTTGGGTAATATTGCCCCAGTGTTCAGCAACCAGAACCTGGATCTAAACCCCAAATGAAGTCTATTGCAGAGAAATCTTGCTTACAAATCCTGTCCATTTTTAAGGCAAGCTTTTATAAGGAGCCAGGCACTGAGGGACATGCACCAATGCTAAAATAGGTGGGCAGAGTGTTTTGTAAAGCTGATTAGAGAGCAAAATTGAAAACAGAACAAATCCCTTAAATAACATGCTTGTGAAATGCCTTACAGCTACACATGGAGTTTTTTTTTTATAAAACTGGGAATCAGACATTGCCTCAAACATTCCCTCATGGTAATCTTCCAGGTCCATGTGTTTCAATGACAGGAACTGATTCCTACTAGGAAATGTCAGATACCATGTTTTATAAATAGAGCCCATTGTGTGTATTTTTTATTAATAATATTAAACAAAACAAGGGGTTTCCTTTACATTTTTTCAGGTATCTAGGTAGGCAATAAAAGTGACCACCCCCTTCCTGCAGCATATTAGGCCTCATGCCTTCCGTCAACATTGGGGGGTCCTAGTAACTTTATAGGTCTATGTGAATAATTACTGACATTGCAATAAATAGCATTTTTTTTCATAAAAAGCTGTTCTATAAGCTTATTTAATCTACTGCAGACAGAAGGAAGCATTTTCTCAGTCTTCTACCCCCCAAGTTATCAGAGTGCAAATCACAAGGTAAGAAGCTGTGCAGCAATAGGCTGATCTGTGTCCAGACATTTGTAAACTGAACAGGCAGAGTTACCATGATTCTATCATTTCCCTCGTAAAAAAGACAAATAAGGCTCCATCCTCTGTGAAAGAAGACAAGGTCGGTGAAGCACTGTGATCATCACAACAGGTAAATATTATACCTGAAGCATTACATTCATCCAATATTTTCCAAACATGTAGGTAACGTGAATATAAAGATTTCGGATTCTATGGTCACTTTAAAATGATAGCATCTCTAAACGGCCTTGTTTTATATCAATTGCAAGCAGTAACATATTACTTGCTAAAAATGTTTCCTTACTATAGGAAAAAAACAGGCTATATGGAGATGTATACATAGTAAGCTCGGTTTGCATATACTACTTCCACTTGACAAAATCACTTTGGCTGTTACAGAGAAAATATAACCATTGTAAAATATTAGGATTAATGCAGAGACTTTTCTTTGTATCATTGGGGCCAACTGCCAACCTAGGTTATTTGTGTTCAGGGGATATTAGGAGTTATCTGTAAAAAGTATCATAAAAGGTAATTTTACAGATACACAAATGTAGGTCACATGTCTTTCCTATATTTAACTTACTTGCAAGGAATTTTTAAATATATTCATCAAAAACCATAGTTCATGGTGCTAAAACTAAAAAAAAAACCTGTTTGTATTATTTTTATTACAAGGTGTGTGGGGCTTGACTAATCTGAGAGACAGAGTGTTCTCTCATCACAGAGAGCATGAAAGAGGAATGCTACTAAGAGGAATGGCTCACGTTCCATACACATAGGATTTTGTTACCCAATATTTGTCACCCATATTTTATGACCAGTTTCCCAGAAAGGAAAGGTTTTCCTGTGCTGATGAGATCTATGTAATTTAATTATGTGGTTTCTTTGCGTATAATAAAACTTTATTTTCTTAGAATTTTTACCATTACCCCTGGCCTTAAGTCCTAGATGACAACATGATCAGTGGACAGATTCCAACATGAGACACAGAGAACAGATCAGTAAATAAATCAGAAGGAAGCACAGCCTGCATATGTAATCTGTTAATATGTTGTACCAATCTATACACAATACATAATTACATAATTTACAGTGTATGTAAAAACAAGATTTTTAAAATATGACTAATAAACATTTTAACTATTTAAAAAGAAACAATATTAATAAAGTCCACGAAAGCTGATGGCTATACTATATAAGGATTGTTTAACTTACCACTCGCAACAACTTCCTGAGCTGCCGATAGGTTGCTTAGGCCCCTTGCACTGCATTTGTGGATGGAGGCATGGGATTTGCATACAATCTACTATAAGGGAATGGAAACCTGGGAATGTGCTACACAATGAGCTAGGGGGTGAAATGTTGTGTGAGGGGTATAGGATGACACTTTGCTTTTACTTGTCAGATACTGCTCTTTGCTCATAGTGTCACAGTTTCTTATAAGTTTGATTGAAGGCAAAACCTGGTGCCAAATGCTACAGTAAGAAACTTTATATAAAATCATTCCAAAAATGCCACTGAAAGAAGATAGTTTCTAGATGGGCTATTTTTAGAACGTCAATAGGCAAAAAAGTTTTGTCATTGAAAAAAAATTATTCCCTGGTTGGAAAGCCCAATCTGAAAGCATCGGTTTCCTTGCTGTCTGCATTGTGTCTACTCTGTCACTCTCTATAGGCTAAATATGATGCAACTGCTCATGTCTAGGGACTATGAACAGACATCTGAGGGCATCTAGATCATGCCTATATTTACTACATTTCTAAGGGTATAAACAGCAAGTACGGTACTAACCCCTCACCATAACTGTCACTATGTGAAAGATCCTCCTATTTTTCATAAACAACAGTTTCCCAAAACTTGCCTGATCCAAGGGGCCGACAGATACTTTGCGAATGTTGGTTGACACGTGCTCCCAGGACGATCCTTGAGGGTAACTTGGAGTTGTACCTTGACGAAACCATAAATTTCCTGACAGAAAAGCAAAAGATATTGCTAAAGAAACACTTCACTCATTTTGTTAGTAGGTTAGAAAATAGTAATAAAAGATATTTAATGAGTGTCTTAACACTCAGCTGTACATGCAACAGGCCACCTTTGTAAAATTTGGGACAATTGTTACCTTACTGTAATTTTCCTTTCCTGGATACTCCTCATGTCAGAATACCATGGATCAATGCAACCCACTGATCCCCCTTTAGAACCGTCCCTTAATAAGTCTCTAAATCAGGGGTCCTCAAACTACGGCCCGCGGGACGAATACGGCCCGCTGAAGTTGTCCATCCGGCCCCCCGGCTGCCTGAGTTCTGGCTGCCTGCCATCTGCACTACAGGGAACCCGGTCACGTGACACCACTGTTGCGGGGTAACGTTGGAGCTGTCGGGCTGAAGCCATCAGGCAGAGAAGGTATGAGCAGAGACTCACTGCTGCCTTCATTTCTCACTGCACTGGTTCTCACTGCAGCACATGTGTACATGATCAATGTACATTTGTAAATAGTATAAACATACTATGCACATTGATCATATACACATGTGCTGCAGTGTGATCCATGTATGAAGACAGCAGTGAGTGACAGGTAGCAGACACTGACAAAGTTTTTTTTAGCAGCCCTTGTTTAATTAATAAAAAGTGTGGGGTAGTGTTGGGTGTAGGGTAGGGTGTATAAAAAGAAGCAAATTAATGAATTGCTTGAGATTATTCATTTGCATGGAAAATGCAAGATAAATTTGCATTTTCAATACACACAGTGAAAATTCAAATTTATCTGTGCATTTTCCATGCAAAGGAATAATCTCAAGCAATTTTAAATCCAAAGTAAATGCCACTTTTTTTTTTAATGATCGGCAAGTGTGCTGTGCATATAGTATTGTTCTTTCATGTTTTTTATACAATAAATACATTTTGTGCAGTGTGCATAAGAATCTTCTCCTGTTTTTTTTTCAAACTATAGTACGGCCCCCCGACAGTGTGAGGGACTGTGAACCGGCCCCCTGTTTAAAAAGTTTGAGGACCCCTGCTCAAAATGAACTCCCTCTATACTGCTAAACATTACCATAAGCGAGCAACGTAACAATATTCTTCATTCTTTTATTTCATCAGCCTACCACAGAATGGGGCAAGCAATTAAATATGTAGCCAGAGGGTAAAAAAAAAAAAAAACCTCAGGCAACCATAATTGTTGCAAGATAAATTTAATGGGATAATGCAGAGGAGATGACCATAGAATCTAAAGATCCAGTGGAACCAAAGACCTCTCTCTGTGGACAACTTAGCATAAGCTGGCCAAGTTGTAACAAGCTCTGTTGTGTTGATACCACAAAATAAAATACCACTTAATAAAATTGTTGTGGTAAGGCAGTGTTGAGACCCAGATTTACATACAAACATTTCTGGGCAAGACTCTTTGGAGAGAAGTGTTATTACTTCAACTTACTACAAATATTACTATTGCTACAACTGGTACTCATTACTTCCCCAAACCTTTATATTGGAACATCCGGGGGTCTTTATTTGCAACTACGCCTGAACAGGTCAGAGAACTGGCAATAATGCCTGGATTACAGCATTGGCTTAACTCATTTGAAAACTCTACATGGAACATTTCATGAAAAAATGTGTGCATGGCAGTTTTGTCTAGACCTTAACCTTAAACTTTATCTAAACTCATTAGGAAAATAAAGTAGTATGCTGCAGCTCTTTAGTCTTTGTGTGTGCCTTATTTTTCCTTTAGGTTTTCTTTTCTTAATTTTCACTTAATTATCCTGCATCCTTTGCGTCTCAGGGTGACAACATTCACACATTGTACTGTACTGTAGCAGTAGCATGTTGCCCTAAAGTGTGTGCTCCTGTATACTGGGTAGGGCTGATAACATTGGTTAGGATTTCAGTGCAGCACAGACAACACACAGTAAAATGGGAGGTTAATAGATTTCTGGGAGAAAAAGAGCAAATAAAAGATGGTGTCCAGGATTTGAACAGGTGTGCTAGGGAGGACATACCTATTTAGAAAACACAGCACTTACCATTTTCATCTACGACTAATACAGACGTCTGTCCCACAGAGACCTGCTGTAGCTTCTGCTTCTGTGGGGAAGGAATGTGGTACCAGCAATCCCCTAGACACATCCAAGGAACACAAAATACAAAGCAGTCATACACAGTTTTACATTCCAGAATGTTACTTACAGGGGTATTACAAATAATTATCCTGTAGTGATACAGTATTAAATAGAAGGAGCCACAGAATGTGGTGGGGAAACAGACATTCATGAATACAAATTCATTTTAAAGTGAATGACACTTAAAATGAATGTTTTTTTTTTTTTAAAGGGCATTCTATGCAGAATAAATTGTATACGCATCTCTCCTGCTGAGAAAGCACCCACTGAAGGTTCTGCAGAATCAAACACTTCTGGAAGTGTGTCATTCCTGGTCCTGCACTGTGTGCCGTGGTTCCTCCCACCAGCAATTACTTCACTATAGGATACAGTAATAACACAGGGGCTTCAGATCAAACAACTATATGCAGTGGGATACCATAACGTACCGTAACAGGAGACGAAAACAAGCAATTTCTTCTTTGCAGGGTGCCCTTTAGTTTGAATATTAATTTAACCAGGATTGGCCTTATTTTCTAATTTTTCTTAAACAGAAATTCCAGGCAACAAGCAAAATCCATTCATGCAGGCTTTGCTTTCTGTATGCATCATAAGGTTTGATTTTCCATTTTAAATGCAATTGGCAAAATCTGCTCTGGGGAAACATTTAATGTTAATACAATCCTTAATCCTTCAAGTCCTTGGAAGATTTTAAAAATGTATGTGATGGGTATCCTCTCCTCAGGAGTAATAGCTGTTGATGGCAGGGGTAGGTACAAGCACTGTAAATTGCACAGCTACCCTATTATTATTATTATTATTATTATTATTATTATTATTATTAAGCAGGGAAGTCACAGAAAAATACAACCCTAGCCGTGTTCTTCACTTCCTAAATGACCTACTAATGACTTGGGGCAGGGTCCTCTCCTCCTCCAGTGTCAAGGTCTGTCTGTCATTTGCAACCCCTATTTAATGTACGGTGCTGCGTAATGTGTTGGTGCTATATAAATAGGGATTAATATTATTATTAAAAATATTCTGTCAGCCTGACTTTAGGTATTAGCTTTAAAAACTGCGGTGTATATTGATAATATTTAGATATCTATACCTGACTCTAACCATATTAATAGAAACTATTTCTTACTATTGGGATGGAAAAGATTAATAAAAGGTGTGTTTCCACTGAATCTGTCATTGTCCAAACTGATGTTGAAATAGATGAATAATTTGAATATTTTAGCAGCATCTAAGCACAAACCAATCCAGAGCTGCCAACTTCATGCAGCTTTCTGTTATAGGCAGAGATTCTCTTTACTAATTACTGGCCATTGTTTAATTGTCATTGTTTCAGATCAACACCATATTGCAATAACACAGCTAAACTTTACTAAAACTACATGATATATACTTAGTAAGCTGTCAAATTCTGCTCTTTCCTTATAGAAGAAAATAGTATATGCACAGACCCTTCAGAAAAGAAAAACATTTGTCTTGAGTTATTTTTACATCTTGATTATCACTTTGAGTGTGTTTGTAGAATATACTAGTTTGACTGTTTGCCACTGTCACAGACACATATTTGCCTTTCTATTAAGACTGCTAGAAGGTCACCTCTGATATGAGTGTGCTATTTACTTACTGCCACACAGTGTGCACTGCCTACTCCATCACATGGCTGCCAAAATTGCCCTAAGCTATTTACAGCACAAAACATAAAGCAATGCTCCAGTGTGACATTTCAAGTTGTACATTATGTCTTATATCACAAATCGTTAATTACAGCAATCTGTTTCTATACAGATGGTCAGAAATTTACGTACCGGTATGATGAAGTTTTTAAAACTCACTTTATAACCCCTCCACAGATTTTATTTATACATTTGGCATAGTTGTAAGGATATCCTAGCGGAGGGCAAAAGTAATTTCTTACTAAAACAGATTATTGCACTTTTTATTGGCTATATCACCATTCCAGTGGGTCACTAGTTTAACACTTTGATAACTGAGCTTTAAATAGCTTAAAAAATGCAAACTATTTCCTAAACAGCAGCAAAAGAACTTGTGAAGATGCTAGATCAAACAGGTAGATATATGTTTCTTTATCCACAGTAAGAAGGATCATAAATTAAAGCGGAACTAAAGTCAAAATAAAAAAAAAAACACACCTTTGATCCCGCTGATCCGTTGATCCATCGTGAGGTTTCTTTGATTGGGTACCCCGTCGTCCTGGTATCCTTCTTGGGCTCGGCACGGAGGAATCTACTTATCTCTTCTTCCAAGTTCTTCTTTGTATGTCACCCAACTTCACACTGCACAGGTGCAAGATCGGGTGACGTAGATGGGGAAAAAGATTGCCAATCTCACTGCGCATGCCCAAACTTGAGCAGCCAAGAGCTTCCCGGGCTTTTAAAAAAAGGGTGTTGCACTTAAAAAATAAATAAATAAATACAATTTTTACTTTATATAAAAAGATTGTCTACCCTTTTATATAAAGTAAACATTTTGAGTTTAGGTCCACTTTAACATAACCTAAAAGTCTGCTACAAGGAAGAAGCCAGTGCTTCAAACCCATCATTATCAAGGCCAGACTGCAGTTTGCAATGGCACATGCAGATAAGCATCCTACTTTCTATGAAAATGTCCTCTGGTCTGATAAATCCAAGATCAATCTGTTTATCTACATAATGTTTGAAAGAAAAAATAATGAGGCTTGCAAGCCAAAGAACAGGAGGGGCTGGTGCACTTCAAAATACAGATAACATCAAGAGGAAGGAACTTTATGTAGATACACTGCAGCAACATTTTCTCCAAAGTTGTGGCAAAATGGCTTAAGGACATCAAGGTCAAGGTATTGGAGTGACCATCAGAAAGACTTCACTCGATGTTTATTTAAACCCTCAACTTCAACTTATTATGATTCCCCTTACATCACACTATGATCTTTGTTGTCTAGCTCATTTTCAGTGAGAATATTTTAGGTTATTATAATTTTTTTTTTAATGCTTTACATTTTGTATTGCTTTGTATTTTTATTGTGGGTTTCCAGTTTAGGCTCTGCCTTCATCCCTAAAAACTGCAGTGCTACAAACCAAATACTGATGGACGTGCGTTGTCTCTAATGAATCATCTGACTGCCTTGGGAGAGGGAGCAGCTAAGTACAACCATTGCAAAGTAAGAAACAGAGCCTGGATTTGTACCTAGTAAGTATGGCTGTCCCAACGTACATATATAATTACAAATGACACATACAAGGATATAATCTCTTACCTAAAATATTATTTACAACAAACCAATAGGTTTAATATGCATACTATGTTATACTATTCCCTTTTAATATGGAAGTATTCATCATTTTTACCTGCTGGTTGACTGGAGGACACTGAGCCCCGATAGAAGGCAGATCCATCACGTGCTATAGCCCAAACTTGATGTCCTTCTCCTACAGAAACAGAAACGAAGGGCTGGTCTGTGCCAACATGAAGCCAAGAAGAACCCTACAAGACAATGAAAAAAAAGGCAAATAGTTTTTTGTTATATTGTTTGAATGATGAGACTGCCCTCCTTTTTTCAATAGCCAGCAGTAAGCTAGGGTTTGATTCCAAGACAATCAAATTAAATAATTTGCATTAGAACTCTATAGCAGGCCTGCAATTTCAGATCTAATAAAAATCGGATAATATATAATGGGAATTAAAGATTTTAAAGAAAAGCAATTGTTTTTTAGATACAATTTTGTTTGGCAATGTTAGGTGTCCACCAAACAAGAATTTTCTAGCCTGTGTACCTCAGATACATACATTTTAAATTAAAAAAAAAAAAATACATATCCATTTTTTTTTTTGCATTAATAACTTTTATTGCATTTGTTTCACACTTCTGCAACCTAAAGGAATATTCTACCCAAACTTTGTTGTTTACCAGTCTTAAGCTTATCCCAACCATATACTCAAACCCAAATCCTAACCAATCACCTACAGCTAAGCCATAAATGTATCCCTTAACTTAGCAATGCGACACTGTACAGCAAGAAAACACCTACTTCCTAGTTCAGGACTGCAGCTTCCTACTGCTAACTTACTGGACATTGGGTCAGATCACCTCTATCCCATTTAGCAAGTGTTCCAAGATTAGAATTAGGCCAGAAAATATTCAAGAGATCTGGCTATGGAAAGTAGCAAATGTGCCAAAAATAAGTTTACATATACATTCCAAATGCTTATATAAATGTTACTGGATTACCATTATAAGCTGAAGCTAAAACTAATTTAAAATTTTATCATGGTAATAAATGCTAATCGTTTATTTACTATATGCAAAAATAAATATTGCATACTTACTGTATTAAACTACTGTCTTGTGATTAGAAACAGTCATATCTGACTGCTGTGCCCTGCTTAGTGTTGGAGTGCCTATTTGCTAACCCTCCCGGAAAGCCCAATGGCCAAGAAGTGCATGCAGCAAGGAGACAATGCTACTGCTAATTGCCAGGAATGGGGTTCTAAATTATCTGTTACTGGAAGGATTATTAAATAAGAAATCTGCAAGATTTACAAAAGGTTATTAGCTTAAAAAAATCTTTATCATGAGACATGACTGGAAATAAATTTAGAACAGACTGGGAAAAATATCACCTGGAAAACATGACAGCTACCACCGGTGATGCCCGTTTCTGAACTTACTAGCTGCCCGGCTTTCAATGTTGTCCCTGTTAATTAATAGGTTTTATCTAATTTCAAAATCAGAATGTAGTAATATATCCCATGAACACATGATTACCTCTTCTTCTCTCACAAAGCTCTCTCTACTGAGAGAACTCTGTGGGGTGCTGTCATATATACAAAGTGGCCTGATTTTTAGAAATGGGATGGGCTGATGTGTGCATAGCAAAATCCAATGTAACAAGAATCAGGTATTCATTCTCTGGTATAAATAAGACCCATTGAGTCTGTGACCCACAACAATTGGGCAGATAAAGACTTCTGACATCACTTCAGCTTGCATGATCTGAATACTTACTCTGGGTTAGTGATTCCCTTAATATGGATTTAGAAAGTCAGACAACTAGCATATTCAGAAAGGGGCCTGCAATCACAGTTAAAGGACACCAATGTGACACTCAGACTATGGTTTTATAACTAGACAGTAATCTTACAGCAGGATTATCCTTAGTGACACCAATTCGACACAAGACATCCCCCTTGTTGCTGATCCCCCAGACAGAAATAGGTTTGTGATCTTTTACTCCTCTGCTTGGACATATGGAGACATCCCTCAAGGAAATCGGGGGGACCTCCTGCCATGGCCCACTTGTCACGATTTTACATTTTCTGTGAAAAAAAAGGGAATTAGGCCAAGCTTTCAATTCAACACAGTATAATTAGCTACATAGAACTGATGTTCTGTTTGATGAAAGAAACACGGCCCATAAACAGCAATTAGACAACAGAAAACTGTTCCTGTTATTGCTACGCATTGCCTGTATTATGTGAAGTCTGAAATCTGCTGCCTGAAGTTTGAGACTTGGTGTGCTGGGAAGCCAAAATTGAATCAGGTTTCAGATACATATTAGGAACACATTTACTGGATAATGTTTCATGAATACAGATGAAGTTTTTCATATTTGTTTGATGCAGAGAGCCCAGCAGTACTAAACAGTCACTGCACAGAGGTACTTCAGAGGGGCTCCACAAGGACACCAAAATCTATCTGATGAATTAAGCTCACCACACACCATACAATCTGCTTATACAACTTAATTCTACTATATTCTACTATAGCATGTGCATTGTGACCCTAACATGGGTACTTGGCAGGCAACACAAGCTCCCTTTTAAGATTAATGAAGGCTGATAATTTGACCTATCCTTGCTATCCTTCTGTCTCTCATGTTAACACTTGAATTCAAAGTGACTTCAAACAAATATAAAGATAAGGAACTGTAACACTTATTTGAAATATGCTAATTTTGTATCTGTGACTCACATATTTTTTGAGCAGATACAGCCAGGCATCGAGCATTTTCTTAAGACATTTTAAAGAAATAACAGCTCCAAACTTCTCTTATATAACTTTAACAACATTTCAGGTCAGGTTGACCTTAGGTAGCAAGCAAATAATATATGATGTGTTTTCAAAGTACTTTATTATTAGGTTTATAGTTTTGCACATAGTTTATTAGTTGTGCACTTTGTGTCATACTGTCATACTGTGGAACAGGACTGACTGCCTACATGTGACTAGTTCCTCTAGTAGCAGCACGTAAGCACAGACAGAACTCTGTGTTCTAAACAAACAAATCAAACTGACTTTTATTTACCTTGCCCAGCGTCTTCTTCTCACAAAGTCCTTTATGGTCTTATAGCTGTGATAAGACCTGCAAAAATATACAAAGATATAAATGAACAATCTGACTTTTCTCAGTCACATTCTGTAGTATATATTATACATTTTCTCTGTGGTTCTTGTTCTTTAAATCAATTTTAACAAATGTTTTGTTAAGGAAGAGATAAAACAAGGCAACAATGGTATAGTACTAACAATGCTGTCTATTTATTTCTGTAACCCCTATAACAGACAAAAACAATTATCTTGGTTATGTTTAGTAATCAATCTGCAGTCAGTGCTGATGAACATATATGATTTTCCTTGCTTAAAGTTGTAGGAAGTTATATGGCAATAGTAAACACTAGTTGTTGGTTAGTTAGCAAAATGACGTAGACACAGATTGACTTCATTGCTGTTGTGTCTAGAATTTATAAGATACAGGTACAGAATATTAGGTGAATGATCAGTTTAGCACAAGGTGGCTGTGCAGCTTATCCAAATCTCTGAACCTTTTACCTCTTTCTCCACATTAATGGACAGCCAGCAAATAGTAAATAAATTGGCAGTAAACTCTTCCTTCTATTTCTGTAGATGTATAAACAAAAACATGACATCATGATGACTAAAGTTTAAAACCGCTGACATAAAATCTCTGGTTGTTTACGTGAATTTCATTTACAAATGTGTTTGCTTTAACAACAGGACAAAAATGTTCTCATAATTATCAGTCGATGCAGTTATATTTTGGAATAAGATATTAAGAAAAAAAGAATAATGAATTTTGTAATGCTCATTGTATCATTTTCGTGCTTTAGAAATCTAAAAGTCATTAGGGGTAATAATGCAGTGATTATCACTACATTACTACATCATAAGTACCTGTATTAACAATGTATGTAAATGTCACTGTGTTACAGATCCAAAGATCAAGAACAGCCAAGGTCACCTGATCTGAGGACCTCTAGTACGAAAATGTTGACCCCATCTAGAATGTGAAAAATATTGTCAAACCACCTCTCCAACCCCCCTCAGGTGTATGTGCTGATTTACACATCAGTCTCCCTGCTTACTAAGCCTCACTGCAAGGATATTTTTCAAAATTTTTGTGATTAATACAAAGTACCTGAGAATTTACAACAATACCTGTATTGTAAAATCAGCCCTTCTTTCTACCTGTATGTATCATGGACATGCAGAACTATTTACATACTACACTGCAATCCTTTAATGAACAGTTTAAAATTTACACACATGGGGTCTTATTTATTAAAGCTCCCCAAGGCTGAAGAGAATAAACTTTATCAGTGAACCTGGGTGATCCAGCAAATCTGAAATGGATCTGGTCCATGATTGAAAACATTTGCTAACAAATAGAAAATTGCCTATAGGAAATCTATTCCAGGTTAACTGCATTGCCCAGGTTCACTGATGAAATTGTATCTTCTCCAGTCTTGGAGAGCTTTATTAAATCAGCTCATAGTTTCAGGACCAGCAATACTGATTTATTAACTAAAAGCACCAAAAACATCCAGGTGTTTCAGCTGCTAAATGGTCATGTCATTCTGTCATACCTCAACTTCATCATTTTAACTAATGTATTCAGCTTCATGTAAAGAACAAAAGAGTGTGTCCAGTATAATGCGGAACTTAAACATTATATGTTCCAGGAGGTTTTTAATTGCATTGGATAAACCTTCTTGTAGCAAGTGGAAAAGAACAAATACAGGAAGAAAATAAAATTTGTGTAACTTACGCCGGAAAGTCTGCTGCATACTGCCACCCTTCTCGATCTGCACCACCAGGAACATTGAAGTCTATGTACCATTCAGAGACCTGCAGGGATACAAGTGTGATACACTAGATCTAGCAATACTGAACCATAAACAAAATTTCTTAAATACACAATTTGTGCCTTAGTAATTTACCTGTACATCAAGGCAAAAAATATATGCATTCCATGCACATTTACCTTGTTTTTAAATTATTCCTTTAAAGATTCTGCAAGTACAAAAACATGCCCAAAAAGTTCTGTTGTGGACTTACAGAATAAAGTGAGTGGTGTCAGCCTTGCTAAACTGCTCAAACCTTTTCACTCTTCTATCTCCAAATCAGAAACACTGGATTGTATGTGGATAACAGGAGAAATATTTAGACCAGTCCTAAATATCTATCTTGATTACCAGGTACTTATTTCAATTAACTGAACCAATATAACAAAAAACACTTTCATTCCTAAATACTTAGGACACATCGGTCTGAACACTAATGACCTAAGCATCCATTATTATTACATTCTGCTTATTATTAATATATATGTTATATATTATATAACAGTATTTATATAGTGCTGACATATTACGCAGCGCTGTACAAAGTCCATAGTCATGTCACTAACTGTCCCTTAAAGGAGCTCACAATCTAATGTCCCTACCATAGTCATATGTTTTTAATACAGTCTAAGGTTCATTTGGGGGGAATTTTGGGGCCAATTAACCTAACTGCATGATTTTGGAATGTGAGGGGAAACCAGAATACCCAGAGGAAGCCCACACAGACACGGAAGAACCTGCAAACTCCATGCAGATAGTGTCCTGACTGAAATTTGAACCTGGGACCCAGAGCTGCAAAGGCCAGAGTGCTAACTACTAAGCCACAGCGATGCTCTTATTCCCTTACTTTTGGCAACCTCCCTTATCCCCCTCCCTGCTTTAAAGAAATCTTCCTTTTTAAAATAATAAAAGGAAACTTATCACAGATTATTCTTTCTGGAGGGGTTCTACTTCCCCTTTCACACCACCAGATAAACTCTCTCAATGCCATCTCCAATAGTTTTCATGAACTACTCCTTACTAGCATATTTAAAAGACCAAATGGTAGCATATAGGAGATGGTCATTGTGGAGATTTATATAATTTATAAAATTGGTATTGACTTTCTTTGAAAAAAAACTACTTTTAATACAAGTACTGCACATTCAGGATAGAAAAGGTTTATTCTTCATAAAAGATAACATTTTCAGAGAGAAACATGAATGCTACGGTCACTGACTGATTTCTGAAATTTATGCCATTATGCATTCTTTGCTTTATAACTTACATGGTGACACCATGGCAGCCAAGAAACATTTACAGCAATGGCATCATTCATGCTACCATCAGTATCTCAGAAGCATTGGCTATACAATATTTGGTTCTGGATGTACAGCCAGGCACATGGGCATACAGCAATAATGTGCTTAGCTCCATTCCATTTGTAATGGAAATAATGGCATGTCTATTATTGTATCTGTATATCAGCACTAAACCAAACATAGGGGGACTGATTTATTAAAGCTCTCCAAGACTGGAGAAGATAGACCATAAGGGGGGAACCTGAGTGATCCAAGAGATCTGGAATGGATTTGGTCAAGGATTGAAGACATTTGCCAAATAATATCCAATGATTTTAATAGGATCATTCCCAAGTTTATTGGGTCACCCATGATAATGTATCTTCTCCAGTCTTGGAGCTTTAATAAATCAGGCCCATCGTGTTGTAATTTGTTTCTTTGCCAGTCAGAGTGACACGTTATCGATCAGCTCAGATTCATAATGATTAGCTAGACCCAACACAACCGCTAAGTGGTATACCCTGACATGGTTGATGACATGATTACTCTGCTGTAATCATGTCATCATTGACATGATTACAGCAGAGTTTTAGCAAGTTTGCTAGTTGCACCATAAAGAAAACATGAAAAACAAAAAAAAGAAATGTTACAGAATGTTTTTAGAACAAGATCACAATAATAAAGTTATATTATTCCTTCATAGGGAGATTCCTTCAAGTTCCAAAGAGCATGATAATAAAAGAATAATTGTCAGATAGAAATCAATAAATACACAAAGGTAATAAAGCCATGGGAATAACATGGGGGTTATAACACAGTACAAGTACTGCACATTCAGGATAGAAAAGGTTTATTCTTCATAAAAGATAACATTTTCAGAGAGAAACATGAATGCTACGGTCACTGACTGATTTCTGAAATTTATGCCATTATGCATTCTTTGCTTTATAACTTACATGGTGACACCATGGCAGCCAAGAAACATTTACAGCAATGGCATCATTCATGCTACCATCAGTATCTCAGAAGCATTGGCTATACAATATTTGGTTCTGGATGTACAGCCAGGCACATGGGCATACAGCAATAATGTGCTTAGCTCCATTCCATTTGTAATGGAAATAATGGCATGTCTATTATTGTATCTGTATATCAGCACTAAACCAAACATAGGGGGACTGATTTATTAAAGCTCTCCAAGACTGGAGAAGATAGACCATAAGGGGGGAACCTGAGTGATCCAAGAGATCTGGAATGGATTTGGTCAAGGATTGAAGACATTTGCCAAATAATATCCAATGATTTTAATAGGATCATTCCCAAGTTTATTGGGTCACCCATGATAATGTATCTTCTCCAGTCTTGGAGCTTTAATAAATCAGGCCCATCGTGTTGTAATTTGTTTCTTTGCCAGTCAGAGTGACACGTTATCGATCAGCTCAGATTCATAATGATTAGCTAGACCCAACACAACCGCTAAGTGGTATACCCTGTAATTGACATGATTACAGCAGAGTTTTAGCAAGTTTGCTAGTTGCACCATAAAGAAAACATGAAAAACAAAAAAAAGAAATGTTACAGAATGTTTTCAGAACAAGATCACAATAATAAAGTTATATTATTCCTTCATAGGGAGATTCCTTCAAGTTCCAAAGAGCATGATAATAAAAGAATAATTGTCAGATAGAAATCAATAAATACACAAAGGTAATAAAGCCATAGGAATAACGTGGGGGTTATAACACAGAGAGAGAATTATAAAGTCATTAGACAAGCGCCATCTAGTGATCACAAAGACAATTTCAGCAGACCCCTAACATGCAGCACACAACTTTTTTTTTAAAGCATAGGCGGACGCAAAACACCAGTGGCATTTGAAATAGAATAGAATGCAGAAACAGGACATTAGTGTGTTTGTTTTTTCTAGTGTTCCTAAGTACTGAGCTTCCTTGTTTCATAATTACCAGTGTGTAAAATGCTGCCAATATGGGGTTCTTATTTACACACCTTTATGTGCACAGATAGATGGTTTCAGAAGTGTAAACATTAGCCTGTATTATATAAATAGTGAATAATCATCGTGCTGCCAACATTCTGCTTCTTACAACAGAAGGTACGTTTTAGTGACTTACCCAAGACCATTGTGGAGAAGGTGGCTTTGTGTTGGTCTTTGTGCATTCCTGCAACCCACTAGCATCGCTCCACATGTATCTGTCTGTTAACAGTCCACTAAAATGACAAAATAACAATAAATAACAAGATATTGCTCTCTGTATTTCTGGAAAACAATTCATGAAGGGATGGTGGCAGCAGGTGACACTGCCAATCATTCTCTAGTGAATTCTCCATACAAATGTATGGTAAATCATTTTAGAATATGGAAATAGGAATGAGAGTGCTTCTGGTTGAGATTACAGCCTCTTGTCACCAGTTCCATGCAATGTAACGCAATTAGATCTGTACTTCTGTACATAATGGTTTCTGTAGACTAAAGTGGGTAAGGAGTAGAGATGTAAGAATGTGTATTTCTGAAACATCAGGGTGTGCATAATTAAACCGCAGAGAGACTGTGGTCATTTCACACCCCTGCAGAGGATGTTACACATCTGTACATTGTGGTGCATTAAAAAACATGTTGGTTGTAGTGTCCTAAAGCACATGTGTATTATGATGTGCTACCTAGGTGTGTTGGGATGCAATTCAGAATGAATGGCATTACAATGTTAAACGTGCATTTCACTGCATATTTTTGCAATGCATCAGTGTGAAATGGCCATAAACCTGCGTGTGTGTGCGCCATGCACTGCAGTAATAAGTGCAAGAAATCATTTGTTTCCAAGTTGCTAGAAGATGGAGTATTACATACAACATGTTCCTTTACTTCCTGCCCAACAAACAAGACATGGAACAGCCGACTATAAAAGAACGCCCGTCTTACCACCGGCAAAAATAAACATGTGGCAGTAGGAGGGTGCATCTTTCCTACATTATGGAGGTAATTGAGTGGCTGGAAAACTGCCATGATCACTTCTAACCTACAGCTCAAGGCCAGATGAGTAAACTTCAAGCTCTCAGATCTTATATTTAACCCTTATGACTGCCATAATCCTGTACAAAAACATACATTTGAGCCTGAAATATTGTTTTTTTTCTGTGAAGGCCAATCTTTTCTCCTTTAAATTGAATTCCATTCCTACCTGAGAAGGGCCTAAAGCAGTTTACCTCCCACCCATGACCAGTGCAGTGTTTGAGGTTTTACATGGATAGAAGAACTTATTGCTTGTCAGCCGAAATTACTTTCTATGATTGGAAACATCCATTCATCATTTTTATGAGTCTAAATATATACATTTTTAGCAAATGTTTACAGTTTTTTTACAGACTCCATCTGGATTGTGCAGTGCCTTTTTAAAAAAGATATGTGTACTTCTAAATAATGCACATTCATTTTGCCTGTGTGACCTCCCCTGAGCCACCAATCCCAGTTTTAGGTGAATAATGATCAAAATCAGATACCTTTGATCTTCTTTACTTTATACAGCTGGCAAACAATACTTTCCAGCCACTAACCATCTACTAAAGCTGTGAGGACACACTGCACAGGCAAAGCCAATAGCAGTGCAGATTTTACTTTGTAAGTATTATGAAAGAGCAAAACAGTCTGCTTCAGGTAAGAATGCAACAGGGTGGGAAATTACTGATCAAAGGGGCTAGGAAAGCAGGCCTGGTGTAGTTTATTTGACTTGTACCCTTTTTTTTTTTTAGTACAAGATAGACATTTTTGACCAAATATATATTTGGATATAACCTCAGAATAGTACAAAGGAGCTTGAGATTGCAAAATGTACAATAAGTAGATAGTTCAATTTACTCCTTTAATGTATTTCAAAACTAGCAAATCGAAAACGTGCCACTGCCATCTAGTGCTCACCAATATTGCTACAATTAAAACTAATCTGAAACAGTAAAATAATCAGGTCTGTCTCATATTGGGATGCCCAATTTAAATTGTAGAGCAATCAATCAAGCCTTTAGTTACTATGATTCTTTCATTATAATTTTTTGTATTACTTGTAGAGGACTGAGAACACAAACATGTCATTAGAGAGGTTTGGGTTTAGAGCACTTTAAAAAATGCTAGCTGCTTTGCTTTTTGTATGGTAAAAGTAAGAGGTACTTTCTTGTATTTTTATTCTAGTTTAATGACTTAAAGTTTTGAAGTAGGGGAACTGCTTGACAGCCAGAAAACATTTCAGCAGAAAATGAGAGCAATGGTATCCTCCATGTTTCTCCTGTAACAATGGGAATAATTCTTGTATACAGTTTAACTGATAAACAAAAATTAACATAATTAAAATATTTACATTTCAGCGAGGCAGCAGGGAACACAATCACATATAAAATGTGATTATATTTAATTTTACTGAAGTCGAATAACTAAGAAATGCCAATTGCTTACTGTTTTGTGTATACACTGTGTTTTGCTGAATAAGCCATTGAGGAACTAAGTGTGCTGACAAGAAAACATACAATTATTATTTTTATATTAATATGATAACTAATATTATTATTAAACAGGTTTTTTTATAGCGCCAACACATATTACGCAGCGCTGTACATTAAATAGGAGTTGTTAATGACAGACAAATACAGTGACACAGGCGGATCAAATCAGCTATGTGTTCCTTATTATAACAATATACCCACATGCTGCTGTATCCAGTGACAGGATTCCATCTCTGGTTTTCATAGATGTAAACACATTTTGTATCAATTTGTGGAAATATATTATTTTTGCTGCTGTCTAATCCTGGAGATGATGAAAAACAGAAAAAATAAGAAATATTAGTAAATAGTAAAGTTGTCAGTAGTTAAAAATCACATGATTGTGAATTCTACTCAGATGGCTTTATGGGCATAAAGAATTATTACGTCTGGTATTTTTTACCTTGCGTGAAGCCTCCTCCATAACCTCCAGTGTAAACCCATGCTGTGTGGTCATAGCCGATTCCCCACACTACACCACAACTGCTGCTTTCCACTAGTCTTAGGTGTCCTCCCATCTGTCGCCAGAACCTGCAATTATATCACAGACTGTCATTCTAATATCATTACACATATTATAGAGAATAAAAATCATGAAAAACATTAGTTACTCAAGGCTGGATAGACTCTGGTAGGTTCAATACAGGCTGAAAAAAATCCAAGCCCTGCTTCTCCATCATGACCATAACATCCCCTAACCAGCTTTGTGCAAACAAGAGAGTATGATATAGCTCACATCACTGCCTGGTAAATTTTGGGCATGGACGGGACAGTGGTGGTGAAACAGCAAAGTTACAGAGTCTCTGATTGGTAAATCTTGATAACATAAATACGTTTTTTAAATCTTTCCCTAAAATAAGTTTTGGATGGATATTTTGCAAATTAAAAAAAACCAACAACAGCAAACCACATATGCCATAAAAAGAGCAAATAAAACTACATATGTAGTTTTCCACTGTGGGGAAGATATCCCTCAGATAATCAGTTAAAGTTACATTTTGTTTTAATTGCATGCATGCTTAACATTAAGTAGTGCACTACATAATATCTGTAATATCTACACTACAGTGTAAAAGGAGCCTTTGTCAAAAAATGTAAAAAAAAAGAAAAGATAATGGATACAGTGCTTGATCAACAGGTGATAAACTATGTCTTATGGTTGACAAAAAGTGTTGTGTGGATGCATCGTACATGTCACGTGTGCCCATAGATACAGCAAGGCAGCCTGTATATTTCAAGCAAAGTAATAATATTACAAAGATTTACACACTGAAGGCAAAAACCTATATCCATAATTCTAAATACTATATCCAAAGGCACTACTGACAGTCCCATGGCATTTCAAATTGTTTGGTGCATATTTACCAGGCTAAAGGTTGTTACATAGGTGCGCAGCCAATGTGTCAGGGCCCAAATAGGTTCCAAGTTTGAGATTTGTGGGTCAACCTTCTTGTAATACTGGAAATAATAAGTCATCAGCAAAATCATGTTGAATGACCAGCTCCTAAGTTTGGAGCTACCAGCTATAGACATGTGTGTACCTTGTCAGGAATATTACCAACAAGGCTTCCGAGATTGAACCATGGAACATTGTCTGGCTGAAAAAAATCTTGAAATGGTAATTCCTCCTTTAAATAAGAATGAAGATCTGGATTCCCTAACCTAAAGTCCAATAGTATTCAACAGTCTTTTGCTAATGTCTATAAGTAAGAGAAGCTCAGGCTGTACACAATGGATATATGCATGGGTCTACACAACAGCAGACAAAAATACATTGTGTATACCTGTAGAAAATCTCATGTGACCAAAGTTCAAAACTTTAGAAGACAATCCCTGCCCCGTACACATACAAGGTAGTAACAAAAACCTGTTACAGTGTGTAGTAGTAGCCTTTGGTGACTAGCAGAAAGGAATATTTTCACTTTCTCTAAATTTTAAATTAGGAACAGTTAAAAGTGATTACAAAAGTCACTTGAATATTCAGCACACATTTGGTTAATGTTCAGACACACAGTAAGACTAAATACATAACCTCAACATCTCTAATTTCATAATATAGTCATGTGGTCATCCCTAAAACTTACATTTGGTCACAGGACCTTGAGTTAGTTAGAAACTCCAAATCTGGGGATGGCTCACTCACAAATATATCCCCTTTACAGGTAGTAGACCAAATTGCTTGATGGGATGGAGGTCCATGTATTTTTCTGCTCTCACAGCAGGACATGTTCAGCAGGCAAAGCTATGGCAAAACGACAAATACAAACATATGTAATTAAATAGGAGAAAAAGAATGCAATGTAGGAAGAAACTCCCATGGACATATAATTGAAAAATGTGAGCAGTAGGGGGTCAGATTACCAAAAATCTCAAATAACCTTCTTTTCTTCTGTAACAAATAACATTTTTGGCCACAGAAATGGCAAAAGCAGACATATTTAACGTTAAAACAATAATAGCTCCCTCTGTGGAGGAGTGAGGGTAATCACCTAGTGACAGGAAATGTGCAAGTCATAAGATTATTTAGTAAAAAAAAAAAAAAAAAAAAAAACCTGATGCATGCACCTCATCTAAGGACTTTTGAAATTTTTGATATTTTTGTTTTTGGATTTATATATGATTTAAAGTTCAGATAAGGCAACTTAAACTGACCTCTGGACTATATCCAGATGCAGAAGCCAGAGCTATCCTGTTCTGTATTTGGCCAGTGAGGCAAAACCATCACATTAAATGAGCAAAATGAAAACTTTTCATACCTGAACAGTGTCTTCTGCTCTTTGCAAAATAAATGGACTGTCTCATCACAGTATTTGTGAAGAAACAGAACGTTTGCTGGGTAAAAAAGATTAACTGCCCTCTCTCCACCGATGTGTTATTTAAACAGGCCATGGGTTATTCTGCCACCTCCAGCCATTGTCGGCGGAAGAATTTGATGCATGTGGCCAACATCATACAATGCAGGGTGTTGTACACTATCATGACATTCTCCCTTTAACAAACGTTTGCCTTTCCCTCCTTGCTTTCTTACCCAGTCATGCATCTCCTCTTCTGTAACAGCAGCCAATCGAACAGGCCACCTCTGTTTTGTTCTCTCTGAAGTGTAGATGGCAAAGGTGTGTTTAGCATCATTTAGAACTGGCACCAAAATGGTCACTTCATTAAGGAATAAATGTATGTACTGAAAAAGAAAGCACACAGAAGTTGTCATAGAAATAACAGAGAAAAAATATGCTACTTCGAAATAATAAATGCTAAAACTATTTTACAAGCAATATAGTTTGATTCAAGTAAAAAAAACTCCAACTTACCCAAATCTTTCTATAAGCAAATGTTTAGATCAGCAAAATTATTTTTTTATATTGACAAATTTGTTTTTAGTTTCAGGCTCACCACAAAAGTTATATTATGACTGTGCAATCACTTTTAGATCTACTAACAAAATGGATGCAGTCCAAGGGTATAACTGACTGAATACACATTGAATAAATGGTTTATGTAAGTCCTCATAATATATAGTTTTGGTAAAACAAAAGGAGATGTTACTAAAAACTGTACAGTCTGGAAAATAAACAGAGTTTACATCACAATGTACACAAATGGTAATACATGGTTTACATGGATGCTTTCCCCTGCATTGGCAAACTGTGTTTAAACACCCAAGTGTAAAATTTTCTTTTCATTCCAATGAACCAGTAGACACAGAGGTGTTTTTGAGTTCTGCTTTACGAATACATAAAAACTCATGCAAATGCTGTATTGGAATTTTTAGGCATTGTAAAATAAATGTGTAAACTAGGCCACAATAATATTTGAATATTAGTGATTATTTGCTGTTATAATATTTAGATGATTTCAAATATGAATATAAAAGGTCATGCAGAGAGAAATCACACAGACACACAGTCTGTCTAGTAAAATGATATACCTTCTTTTCCTCATTGTGTGTATAGTATATAAAGAGAATGCTGTCCCTGGAGCCATCAGTTGCCGTCATCTGTTCAAGAGCAACTCGCACATCAATCCATTTATTAGGCTTCCACTCTCTCCACCACTGCAGGGATCCTGTTTTAACCCACACAGGCTGGACAAAATAAGATTTACACAGCCGTTAAATTGAAATTGATACTAGATGCCTACCTATCAAGAAAAATTCAAGAGGTAAAAGACAAAAAAAATGTTGTCCTACAATGAAGTCTTGTTTTCAATCAGATGTAAAAAAAAAAATTAAATCCTTTACCAAGACGTTTTTGTGATTTTTTTGTGCCTAATGATGTCCTTTGCTCATGATGCCATAGACTTCGCCCGGCTCCATATACACCGTTGTTTTTTTTAGCTAATGTATTCTGAGTCCCTCTGACCTAATGGGTGTCTGTATTTTATTTTAGAACATATTTGTTAGTGGCCTGAAGAGGCTGTCACTGACTGATTTCTGCCTCTAACCACTACAATGAAGAATTTTATTGTTTTCTAACTTTGTAAAAATAAAATATTGTCAAAACAGAAAATTAAAGTAAATTGAGAATGGAGATTGAGACCCCTTTTAATGGTTGTACTGAGCAGATAGAACAAATAGTCCAGATACAGAGATCTTGCTGTCCGAGATGTACACAGAGCAGACTTACCAAATCTTTCTAAAACTTTCATGAGTAGAACTAACCTTGAAACGGGTTTTCTGCTTTCAGCCCACTCAGCCCAAGCAAAAAAAGCCTTTTTCTGTAGCCATGAATATGACCAGTAGGGTGAACACAAGGTGTTCATAAGTCAACACATATGTCCCTAATTTAAAAACAAATAGGTTGCTAAATCATACAAAACAAAGATCACAGCTGTATTCTATCTTCAAGCAAAGATGGCCTTTCCCTTTTTTTGTCCCTTTCCTCTCTTCTCCATCCCCTTCCTCTTTGTGCCTAAATAACCCCTTTGAGTTTTCTAAAGTTACATTAGAATTTTAGGGTTATACAAATCATCCATCAGCAATTCATACCAGGAATCGAATTATAAACTGTTACTAGATGGTACAGAGTACCGGCCTTATTGGGAAAGATTTATCCTCAAGCAGACAATAGATGCTGGAGATGTCAAAACGCCATAGGTAGTTTGTTACATATCCTTTGGGAATGTCTCCTATTGACAGCTTTGTGGTCACAAGTTGCTAATATAATAAAGGAATTAACAGACATATCAATTCAGAATAAACCAGAACTTGCTCTGCTACATGCCTTTTCCCTTTCGAGGAAAAGGTATCATAATTCCCTATTAAGACACTTGGTAAATGCTGCCAAAGCCTGTATCCTCTCTCTCTGGAAACAAACCTCTCCCCTGACTGTTTCCCAATGGTTTAAGCGAATTAATGAGATCATGAACATGGAAGACCTCATGGCCAATAAAGATGGCCGTACGGCCAAGTTCAATAAAACATGGTTCTACTGTTTTCAATATGCCATGTCCACAGAATATCTACAAATAGGAAGTGCTAATGTGGATACCACTGACGAAGTTTGAATGTGTTTGGTTATGTGAAGTGTTTTCTGAATATGTATATATATCAGGACAAAAATGCTTTCTGTATAGTTTCTACTTTATAACTGCATCCGTGCCTATACTCCCCCCTCCCTCTCTCCTGCCTGCATCTTTTCTTTTCCTACCCCTTAACTCTACTTTCTCTTCTTTTCTATGCTACCTTTTTTTTTACATTTTCTAAGTTTTTTTAAATATACAAAATACAGTGGCCGATGTTTGCATAGATGAGAGACTTTAATGTCTTTCTGCGGCATATTGGTATGACAAACTGTTTATTTAATTTATTGTTATCATTATCTTGTTTGTATTTTATGTTTTAGGTGTCTTTCCTGTATGCTTACTTGGTTACTGAATAAAAATAAAATTAATAATTGAATTTAACCATTGAATACTTTGAAAACATGAAATGAGTATTTTAGAATGGTTTTATATTAGAACTTAACAAATGGAGGATTTTACAAAATTAGGTGGGTGCAATTAACCAAATGTGTTTATTTGTTTCTGTACCTTTAACATATTTGTATAGAATGAATGAATTTGTATAAATTAAGGCATTAGGCAGTAAGGTCCTGGAGGTGCTGGGTATTTTTAAGAATGACAAAGTTCTAAAGATACTGGAAGACTGGGTGCGGCTTTGCACTATTTGATCATAAAAACTGGAAGTTGAAGTTTTCCTACAGAAGCACTTGACAGTCACAGGCAAGAACTGGATTAGATTTCAGTGGTTTTCACAACTACATTTTGCAAAGAAGACTGAATTGTGCTATGAAATTCAATCATTACAGGCTGTAGCCTCAGATTTGTTTGTTAGATTTGCCAAAAGCAGTTCAATAATGGCGGCAGTCCTAACCTATCTACAGCTATGTAAATATAAGGTGGATAACTTCTTTAAAACAGACCATAACCAAATATTACACATAACATATTTCCTTCTGGCCCCATGTCTCTTGATCTAAAGCAATAAAAACAGGGCAGTGTCTATGTATCAAAAATACATTTATTTTTGATACATAGACACTGCTCAGACACTGTTTTAGCTTCATGCAAAATCTGCTCCTCCTCTGTTGCCCTAAACTCCCAGGAGTATTTAGCTTATTTTAGGTCTAGTCAATGGAAGAATAAATAAAATGTAGTGTTTTGGTTTAAGTCTCATTCAAGTTACTTATACCAAGTTGATGCAATTTAACAGATACAGGCTAACTTAAAGTTATTGCTAAAGCTGACAATTATTAAACATCTTTATCAAGCCTATTGTGTCTGTACTCAAGCAACCTATTACTTAAATCCCCGCTTCTCTTCTTAGCCACTCACTGAAAATTTGCAGAATACAAAGAGCTCTGTAACGGGCCAAGTGGAGAAGGTGCATCAGTGAATGACAGCCATGGCTTGGATGTACAGGACTGTACTCTTTATTTAGAGATGCAGACAGAGACAGTGAGTGTGAGACAGAGTGTGTTTGTGTGTGTAAAGTAACTTTTTAATTTATAACTATTATAAAAATGTATATTGTGGCTGGAGTTGTCTTTTCTGCAAAACTATGCTATACTAATGCCGGTAATTTACCATTCCTGGGGAACTTTCAGTGCTTTCAGGTAAAGGCAACAATGATTTGTATAGTACCTGTTCTACGGCCTGTTCATAATGTCGGAAACTATCCAGCTCTCTCCTTGTGCGTTCACTGAGCTGCTCAAAAATCTGCTTCCTCCATATAGCAGTATTGGCTGGGGTAATGGAGAGCGACTGCATGCTGGCTGACAAACCTAGTACAGTAAAAAAGGTAGGTAAGAGGAATAGGTATAAAAACTGGCCATGGTAGAATGTAAAATGCATGTCAATTACCTCTACATCTAGTTTAAGTAGTATACACAAATCCTCTCACTTTATCTTAGTTGGTGGTACAGCCTAAGAAATATACAAATAATTTTATGTGCAATAAAAAGTAATTTGCTCACACATGGCACTACAAAGACATCAATTTCCAATAATTATCTCACCAAAGCAGACAGTATGTTTTGTAGCATGACTGTTGATGTTGCTAACTGGTCTTTTAAATTAAAAGACAAAACTATTACAAACATGTGTTATTTCATTTAAAGCCGGCCTTCATTCCTGGAGTTGCCAGTAATGCCAATGTGTATCAATGATTCTTCCATGAAAGTAACCACAATGTAGCAAGAACTCTGACGTAAATGTTTTTCTAAAAATGCTTTATAATTTAAATTTGTTGAAGTGCTTGTATTTGTGGGTGTGGATGAGGCCTCTGCAAAGGCCCCCTAGCATTTTAACGCAAAGTCCACTTTCAAGATCATGAATCTCCACAAATTAGCCTTTTAACGAGAGGAGGTGACTAACTAACTAAGTGACCAAGAGGAACAAAGAAACAAGGAACCTTAACACCCAATACAACAGCTGTAGCATTATGAGGTAAGTGCTAAATGTAGAGGCTATTTGGCAGCAACTTCCTTTATTTCACCTGGGAAAAAGATTAAAGGACCTGGATATGGCTGCGGTTAACGGTGGAACTGTAGCTTTACTGAACTTTGTTTGGGATCCAGGTCCAGAGAATATTGTAAAGAATGGATGATTCAAACACTCCATCACTTTTCCCAGGACAGGATTTGGATTTGGTTGGCTCTTCAGCTTCTGCCAAATCGCAATAAATTAAACCACAGAGAAAAAGACCCCAGAAAAGGAGACTACAAACCCTGAGTTTGGGACTGTTAGCATTGACTTTTGGCAAAGGTTGGCAATTTGCTTTGCCGTTTATGTTTAGTAACTTTTCTGCTGAGGAAGGGCAAAGTATTTTTTTCCCGTACATGGGAATAAGTTAATCTGCTTTTAATGAACTAAAAAGGACATGGACTGGATGGCTGTATACTGATCTTGGTTCCTTCAAATATCACACCACCTAAAACAAGACACCAACATAAAAAGGGCATATTTCGGTTATCAGCCAAACCCTATGATCTAACACCCATAAAAGAATTTAAAAAGAAATATCTACCTGTTGGACGAGAGAACCATTTCAGCGGGGTAACAGAATCAACTAAGCAGCCACCTCCGCACACCCAAGTCCACAAGGGATAGACATCACTTGCAAAAGGTTCTTCAGCACCTGTAGTGAAAGTCTCCAATAATGATAGGCTGGGTTTGTCATCTGAAGGTTGGAGTGCATTAATTTTAGCCTCCGCCAGATCAATACTGCTCCACTGGGGAGCCCTGGTCATCCTGGAATTTGTGGAAGGCTCAGTAGGTGATTCGGCACTGGGGCTGTTTCCTTCTTGAGAATCAGCACATGTAACTGTGCTTGGTTTCTCAGTCTGCTCCTCAGGATGTGGGCTTGTAACCTCCTTGACTTCAGATGTATTTATCTTTAACTCATGTGCATTATTGTGTTCAGCATCTGAATCTACATCTGATGGTATTGTGGAATCAGACTGATCCTTTACTTCTTCTCCAAAGAAACAGCCAGCACTAAAATAATTAAACAAAGTCTAGTCTAAATGAACACAGACATGCATTACATTTTGAGTAAAGTACACTAGGTTAACTAACTAGTCAGTTTGATTAGAAGAAATTAATCTTCAAAAACTGATTGCTTTAAATGAAGAAAAAAGGCAGCCAAGTAAAATAGGCAATCAGGGCTGCTTGGTCTTTTCTTAAAATTATATAGCTTACATCCTGTAAATAACACAAGCACAAGGTTCTCTAACCCTCCAATCTCCCTTAAACACTGGGATACAATTCAATTAAGTTTGGAAACCCTTCATTTGTTTAAATTGTATTAAAATTTGTATAAATTGCTCCTAAACCCATATGTACCAAGTTTAATACTGAGAACTTCTTTCTGCTGAAAAAAAAGAAGAGATGGCAACTTCTCCCCCCTAAACACAGACTGCAGATAGCGAAGGCCAAATATATGTCTTTACTATGTAAATGCATTTTCAGTGGCTAGAGGCCATTTGAGATAGTCAAATATAATTGCAAGAATAAAATGTTCATCATTTTTTCCACTTATGTTCATTGACTCACTAATTCCATATACATGTATGTTTATCTATAACTGGCCAAATACTGGTTCTCAACTGCACAGCCTAGCCATGGTCACTGCAGTGTTTTCATTCACTGATGCACAGTGCTGTTTCATCCATAGTGCTGATTCTGATGCTATAGGTGGACAGCAGACTTTAAAAGAAAATGGGGGACAAAACTTGCATTGGGTTAGCTCAAGGTAAAAAAAAAGGCACCTTGAAAACCTCACCTCTCTTTCTCTAAAGAAATTGTCTTCATTGCATTTGTAAGAAGATTTGCATTAAAAAAAGTCAGTATTACCTTAGTAAACTGGAAACACTTCCAGAGTTTGACCTTTCATTTTCACGAGTGGCCACAATGGCTTTCCACGTTTTACCACTGAGCTCACTCGGGGTGACTCCTTGGCGAAAATACACTGATCTGTCTTCATATCCAACTCCCCAAACCTGGATGAAAATCAAGACAATTTAGGAACTTGTATACAGGTACAAGCTGTGTTTTGTCAGAATGCATACTTAAAAAAAAAGTAAATTCACCAATATAATGTTGCACATAGATATCAATAAAGGTACCTGGTCATTCAGTCCCACGCTCAGCATAGCCATTTCTCCCACCATCTCAATCCAGCTAGTTCCACATGGATTATGCGAGTTTACTCCCCTTCTAAACCACACCTGTACAGGAAGAAATAAAGAGATCTTTGATAGCAGTATACCAATATTATTACCCATTGTGCACTGTGGTGTTGGCCACTGATAGTGTTTAAAACACCAGTCAGTAGCATAATTATAGCAAAGGAATAGCAATACAAAGACACCTTCCTGTTCAATCAGACAACCTATAATAGAGACTGTCTAAAATGTGGGATGGCCAATCCCGGCCCTCATTACTGTCAAAAGTGTTGACATTTCCTATAGTGGTATCTTTGGAATTCAGGGCACTTATAAAACACATCTTAATATAAATGAAAGAGTTGCTAAGCGGCCGCACTGTAGCCCTACCACTAGTAAAAGTGCTGTATGGAGTGTAAGTGAAAAAATCCTAACATGGAACCCCAGCCAAAATATAACAAAATTTTAAAAATGAACAGCCCTTTAAAAATAATATAATAAATAAAACAATAAAATAATAAAACAAAAACAGCTTTTGGAGCAATATTACTTTTCAATGTATTGATTTTCCCAACTTTACTTGTTCCCCACTGCCACTAAATATCCTCAGTCTGATTATAAGCCTTATTTAACCATTTCTGTTCTGTACATCCCTCTATGAACCAGACCAGTTTTTACATTTCTGTTATGGGCCTGTTTATTTGGCAATAACTTTGTTATTACTGCAGATATCAAGACAGTATATTGTTTTATAAGTTAATTTTTAATAAGTTGGATGACTGTGTACAATGTGGTAACAAGTTTACTTTTACAATGATTTCATTTTCAAAAGCAATATGCAATGTAGACTTACTTTTCGTTCTTTTGTCACAGCCCATACCACATTCACACCAACAGACACATGCATTATCCCATCTTCAGCTTTTGGAGCTTCCACAATAGTCCAAAAATTTCCTATAATTAAAAAAATAGAGATAAATGCTAGAACTTAGTTTTTGCTTTGCATTGAAACCTCCTTGCAAAGTTTTTAATCATATAGAAGGTCGACCATATTTGATCATTACATACGCCATCTTTCAGCTTTGCAGTGCTTATGTAAAGAGCTCACTAAAAGAGTGACTAATATTGTATCTCTTTAGTTATTAGGTAACTGCAGTGGCTACCCAGCCATTTGAGGCTAATATACACATCAATATTTTTAATATAGTAAAATAAAATAAATAAATAAGGAAAGCAAACATAAAAATTACATCCAAAATTAGAAAATCTAATTTTTTCCCTGCCTCTCACTGCGTAACCAGGAAGTGAGGCAATACCTCTCAAACTAGGAAGTAAAAAACAGGACAAAAAAAAAACATTGTAGCTCTTTCCTTACACTTCAAAACTAAAACATTTGTGAATGGTATCATGTGTGTAAATTGCCTCCATTCATAGGCTGCAACGTTAATGTAGATTTAGAGCATCTTCAGCACTACTTTCAAAGGTTTCCAAGGTCTCCATATGTGCCTGTTCTAAATTTAGCTATGTAACATTACCTTTTGGGTTGTTCCTGCTGATGCCTTCCCTGACAATTGCTTGGCCTTCCCAAAGAGCAGCCCACAAGAGGTCATAGGGGCCACAACTGATCTGAATAACTTCGCTGGGAGTTTCTATTTCCAACCACGATGTGCCCTCAGGATTGTCATGGCAAACATTTTCCCTGTACCAAACCTAAGCACAAATAAGTTTTACTTAGAAAGACAACACAAAACATTCCATCTTTTTTTATTTTTACAGGAGTTTTAAACATGTATACAATATAAACAATAAACACATCAGAGTTTTGTTTAAAAAACAAAAATGAAGCTTCTGTTCAGTGGAGATACAATAGTTCACATCAATAAGCCTACTTTTAGGTCAGATCTAACATATTAGGTGTGGTAGACAAACAACCAAGCCACAAAGGCCACAAATTGTGGTCCTAATAGAAGCTAATAAATTGCCAGGTGTAGTTATTGTGGAGACAAATCCTTTAGGTATCTTGCCCTGCATGATGTGGACAAAGAAAGTCTAGTTACAGTTGACTGGACTAGAATACCCACAGTGTGGAAGAAATTTAGACTTTACTTGGGGATGGGCTTTAAATAATTTCTTTAAAGCTGACTTTATTTCTAGTTCATGAGACCGAACTTATTTAAAGGAAATTTGTCACACAAAATTATGTATGGTGCCATTGCTGAAACATCTCCTGCTGAAAATGCTAACCTTTTTGTTAAAGAGGTTAAGGACAGTGACTTAAAACAAGTTAGTTCTTTTCCATCAATCTGGATACTTGTTCATGGTCATTGAATAGTTCCCAATTGTACAATATGGAATATGTACTGCTTACCTTTCCTTGCAAAGAAACGGTCCAGACAGACAAGCGTCCAACAGGTTCATCTGTAATTTCCCATCCTCCCACCGATATGTCATTCAAAGGATCGGGTAGCTGCTTGTTATCCATGTGGGATGAAATCTGAAACATATGATAGCAGTAGCTTGGGGGTTGCCCACAGAAAATAAAATTTTAATACTTTTGGACCAGGGACAAATATTTTTGTATAGTTTGTTTCTCGAAATTTCCATTGGGTTCTTTTTTCGGTAATCTGCCTCCCCTAACTTAAAGGTTAACTGGCTGTTCACAAAGCAAAATAAATGATTCCCTTGAAAAGAATCATTCGTATATATTATTAAATAAGCTGAGACTCTTCTGACTTCAACCATCCAGTCATGTGCAAGGAAAAATGCAAAATCTTGCACAATTTGCATCACATTCATTAGGATAAGTGTATATCCCTTGCAATAATGCTGAAATGAAGACTTCTATTTATAAAAAGCCTTTTGTAATATCCTGAAACTATATAAACGTGCATACTAAAAATAAAAGTACTTTTTAGTACAAAAATAGACGTGATGCAGGCATTTTTAAAGTTTAGACAAAGATTACACAATATGCTCTTACAGAAGTAAACTTCAAAAGAAAAAGCAAAAAAACGTACTTTACTTACGCAGATCCGTCAATCCCTCCAGAGGTTTCCTGGATTGGGTCCCACGTCGTCCTGGATTCCACCTTTGTCCTGGGATGCATGAGGTATGTATGGGATCCTGGGATGCATGAGGTATGTATGGGATCCTGGGATGCATGAGATATGTATGGGATCCTGGGATGCATGA